>NC_056737.1:612451363-612656363 GCF_019279795.1 Protopterus annectens | reverse complement strand
TATATATATATATATATATATATATATATATATATATATATATATGTATATATATGTGTGTGTGTGTGTGTGTCTATATCTATATATCTATATATATATATATATATATATATATATATATATATATACACACACACACACACACACACACACACACACACACACACACACACACACACACACACACACACACACACACACACACACACACACATATACAAGGCATCCTCCAACCCATTTCTGTTGGACTTACTGCACATCAGCAAGTCAGATGGCTTAAATTGCATCTGAAATACTCAGTCTAGGGATCTAAACATCTTCTCTGACATCAGAAGGATGGTTTGGAACGACAGGTATATCTGGCAAAGGATACCGCTGCTATGGAACAGACTCCCCATCCACATAAAACAAAGTTCATCCCTGCCCATTTTCAAGCACAACTTACATCTATGGATGAGAAACAGAAAACTTACCTTAGGACTGCCCCCTGTATTACTAATGAACAGATGCAGCTCCTAAATGCTTTACCCCATGCATGGGTCCCTTCAAACTATCTATGTTATGATCCCAGTTGTTCACATTATGGGCACTATATAATTATCGATTATGGGATGGGTAAGCCCAGTCTGTAACCAAGTGGGATAGGTTATTTTGAGCACAAAAAGGGAAGTTGACTAGGCTTAAAATAGCATGGGAGGGCAGATGGCCTAGTAATTACCTATGAACCTAAGCATATCATATCAACAGTACAGAAATGTGCATACTAGAAAAATCATAATAAATTTTAAGACTAATGTGGTCAAAATGTGAAACATTATTCTATGGCCTCAGCAACAATAGCATTTCCACAAAAAACATGATAAAATAATCATTATTTCTTTTTCTGAATTCCTTGCCCTCAGTCTATTCATCATCATACCCCTCCCAGCTAATTGCCCTATTTGTTCTCCATCACCAAAACAAGTGCCAATCAGGAGGGGCCATCATTCACACAGCCATCAGAGTCAGGGTGGTTTAAAGGATTTAACTAATGCCTTAATCTTTCTCCATGATTGCTCAGCTTGCTGAATGGAAGAGGGATGTGATATGTGCTGAATGTGCTGATCGTCAGTCACTTCAAGCAAAATATGTTGCCAATAAGCAGCACTGCTCCTTCCCTCAAACACAGGAAATGGTTTCTCAAATCTCCAGCAGAAAAATCACACTTTTTATGTGCTCCTCAAGCACCTGTAACCTTTCTTTTCCCTGGGAGAGGCAAGCAGGTCATACCCCTTCACTCCTCTCCTCTCCACTTGGCTCCTCTAGTACCTGAGCCACTATCTGAATTCTGGTCATCTGGGTCACAGTAAGGGCTCCATCCATCTGCACTACAAAGCTAGGAATAATCACTGTTGAAAGCTTCCCTGAAATGTAATATCTATAGAAAAGAGAAAAAATAACTGGGCAAGGGAGGGTGGGTAGCTTTATTGTTGCAGTGACTACTCCTTGAATATATGACAATTATGTAATTACCATAATGCCAGATCTGTGCTGTCTTCTTCCATTGATCTCAACCTGTGGGTTATCAGAGCCTATGTTGGCAGCTAAGAATCTTCAAGCTATGAAGCTCCACTTCTTCTCCCATAATGCCTTGCCTCCACAGATAGAGTTTGCCCTGGTATACCAGACATATACCTGAAAAATAAATCCCCTCACAAAGATACATTTGCCAAAATCAGTGATAATAACAGACCAGCAAGGATCTCGGAATTAGATCTCAAGCTGATCTGCACGGTCTACCTCGAGACACAAAATGTCAGTGACAATTTAGAATGGAGACGGAAATAGGGATGGTTGAGACAATGGAAGACAGCATGGATCTAGTGTTATGTTAATTACATAACTTTTTCATCTGATGTTGTCCTTTCTGAATGCCTCAACCTGCAGGACTGAGTCCCCAGCCAGACATTTGGGTGGTTTGAGAACATTCCACAAAATGAAGGACTAAATATCTTACTTGTAATGAGGTATAAGAACTAAAAACGTATAGGTAGTAGACAACGTGGGCTCTGCACATATATTGTCCAAGGAAATACAACCAAAAAAGGCCATAAAAGCAGCAGCTGCTTTGGTGAAATAGGCTTTTAGCTTATTGAGTAATGGTATACCTTTTGATAAATAAACAAAAGAAATTCAACCAGAAAGCCATATGAACAAGGTAACCTTGTAAAACAGTTTATTACATTTAACTCTAGAAAAAGATACAAAAGTTGGTGTGATTTCTGGAACTGTTTTATCCAATCCAAACAAAATCTCAACTTATGATATACATTGAAACAATGAAACATGTATTCCCCTTTGTTATTGAAATAATGGAAGAAATCTGGCAATTGGATTGAATTATTTAATTTAGACTCTGACGCCACTTTATACAAGAAAGATGGATTAGTTCTCAGTGAAAGTCTATCTTTGTAAAAGATAAGAGAAAGATTACAGGATAAAGCTTGAAGGTCAGAAAATCTTGTAGCTGAAGTATCTGTGGTTAAAAAGAACAGTCTTTTAGGGCAAGAATTTTAGATCTATGGTAGCAGCTGGCTTGAAGGGAGGCTTAGTCAAGGCTTGAAAGAGAAAGGGTAAAGCCCAAGGAGGGACCAGGTCCCTCGCTTGAGGCCTGAGCAGAAAAACACCCTTCAGACAGGCCTTAGACAGTCTAAGAGATGTAAATGGAATATGTCCCTGATCAACAAGGAAATTTGAGATGGCGCCATCTGAACCTTGATAGTAGAGTAGCTAAGCCCAGATTGGAAAATCCCTACTAAAAAAATCATCATCATCATCAGCCCCCTATTTCCCATTTTTTCTAAATGGGGTCAGGGTATCATATTAACTGTCGCCAACTCTCTCGATTCAGTGGCACACTCCTGCCTTCTTCTACACTCATGCCTGACTGTTGTAGACCTTCTTTTACATAATCCATCCACCTCTTTACTGAATGTCCTCGCTTCCTCTTTCCTTCTTCCTGTCTATCCCAAATCTTCCTCACTAGATTGTCTTCTGCTTTTTGCACATGTGTCCAAACCACTGTAATCTGTTCTCTTTAATCTTTTCTGCAATTGGAGCTACTTTGGCTTCTGCTCTTATGTCCTTATTTCTTCATCTGTCCCACAGTGTGCATCCTACCACTCTTCTCAGCCACTTAATTTCCATCACCTCTAGCATCTTCAACTGTTCTGCCTTTACTGCCCAGGTTTCTGTACCATACAGCAGTACTGGTCATACCACTGTCTTGTACACCTTACTTTTCAGCTTCTTTGGCATTCTACTGTCATAGACTACACCTGACACTCTATGCCAGTTGACTGCAGCCCCTCTGATTCTAACTTTGACCTCTTCATTCAGACTTCCCTTCTCCTCAACCATCCCACCCAGATACTTGAAGCTGTTTACCTGTTCCACTAGCTCAACTTCTATCTCTATTCTCAGCTTCTTCTGATTTCCCCAGTTTGCTGCAATTACCACTGTCTTATCTGTGCTAAGTTTCATCCCATGTGCCTTCAGTTTTGCATTCCATTATCCTATCCTTTGCTGAAGTTCTAGCTCAGAGTCTGCCTGTAATGCCACATTGTTTGCATACAGCAAATCTATTTCTCCCCTATCTCACCCAGCATCTTTATCATATCTGCTGTGACCTCATCTGAGCCTGCTGCTTTCCCTGACTTCATTTTCCTTAGTGCTGTTCTTACTTCTTCTAGGGTGGGCTCCTCTTCTTCTCTCATCGTAGGGTGTTTCTGGGGTAGTACAACTTCTGTGGGGCTTTCTTCATTCAGAAGCTGTTGGAAATACTCCTTCCATCTTCTTTTGATGCTCTGTGGACTGGCGAGCAGGTCGTTGCTGGCATCCCTTATGAAGGGTGTGTGACTATCCTCTTTATCTTTCTGTCTTTGAAACTAAACTAAACCATTAAAAAATCCAGGGAACAGAAAAAGGGTTCACTGTTTTAGAGACAGGCCAAATGGAAAATCTCTTCCATTTGCTGGGACTAATTCTCCTAGTGGAGGACCTCTGAGATGAAGAATGGATATGCACAACTCTTCTGGAAAGTTTGAGATCCTTGGACGTCACTGGAAATGGAGAAACCCAGAGGTTAGCCTGAGGGACTTCAGGAGTTGATGAGGCAGGGCTGAAGGATGTGAAATCAGATCTGTATCTGGATCCAGAGTCAAGGAGAGTGTGGAAGGTGAAGCCAAAGGAAGGGGAACCCTACTTGTCTGGGCCAGAAGTGGGATATGAGGATTACATTAATTCTGCACTGAGCAGCTTTCTGCAGGAATTTGTCATTAAGGACATAGGGGTGTTATTATTGAGGAGACCTGGAGGGGTAAACATGCAGAAGAGCATCCCTCAGTGACTCCCCCTTGGAATAGACAAGGGCAAAAAAGGTGCTGCATTTGATAATGAAAGGGTCACAAACAGGTCACAGCATGGCTGGCTTCAGTAGCTGAAAACATGACCTGCTACTGCTGGGTTCAGGGACCACTCATGAGGAATCAAAATATTCCTACTCATATTGTTAACTAAAATGTTCATAAGTTCATAGGCTCGTACGTAAGTCCTAGGATAACTGCCCTTGTTGGCCATGTTAAGCTTAGCCAATTTTCCTTTTTGTGCTTAAATTAACCTATCCCATTTGGTTAGAGATTGGCATTACTTATCCCATGGCCAATAATTATATATTACAACTAATGAGAGTAACTGGGATCATACCATAGATAATTTGAGGGGATCCATGCATGAGATAAAGCATTTAGGATATGCCTCTGTCCATTAGTAGTACAAGGGGTTGGACTGGGGTAATTTTTCTGTTGGGTAATTTATAAACTGGGTAAAATGCTGGATCTCCCCAGCATGTACAATGCTATCAGAAAACATTACAAGGACATCATTCATTGCTACATCCCCATAGCCTCTTGAAGGTTAGCCCCCTGTTGTAGAAGGAGGTAGTAGTCTACAAAAAACACAAACATTGACAAGCCAAAAAAACAGGCATAAAGATGACAGAGTAGACTCTTGAGGATAAGGAATGAATTATGTATTGTTACTATTATGCAAGAAGTCTATAGGTTCCATATGGAAGATATTCAGAGAGATTAAAAAAATACTTGCATAAGAAAAACTGTCAAAAGCTTTAAATAAAAAGTTGTGTTCATTAATGCAACAGATCCATGAAGACATTATATAAATGAAGAAACATTGGGCTACCTGGAAAAAGAAGCAACTGAGGAAGTGTGAAAATATAAACAGCAAAACCCAGAGATTTTTGAAAGGTATAAAAAAGAAACATGGACATGGGAAAGAAAAAAGATCTGGTATGGTACAATACTTATGCAATGTAGAAAACAGAAACCTGATCTCACCACGATGTAGTTTGTAGGTAAAATAAAGGCAATTGCTGTTTAAAATGCAGTTCCCAAATTCACTTGTTCAAAAAATTGTTGGTAGCCGTAGTAAGGATAAAACTCTTCTTTATTGTGGATGTAATTAAGAGGTAAGCGCTTTCGCGTGGTCACAGCCACGCTTCATCAGACAAATGTTAACTCTGCATTAAAGTGCTTATATAGTACATAAATTAAAACCAAGCCCTGTGTAATTAGGTACTTCAATAAATATTTAAAGCGGCAACGCTGACAAACTGTCAGAAGCGTTGCATTCATTGTTAGTACTTATAGGGTCTATAGTAAATCTCAAGCATATCTCTTAATACAAATTGTGAACTAAAAAATATATATGTATTAAACAAACAAACAATTAGAGAACTTGATGTAATTCAACAATAAGTCTATGTTTGAACAAGTAAAAGACAGTAGAAACTCTGCGCATCTGAATGCTAGCTGGTATAGCCCTAGATAGACTTGTTTACGGTTACCATCGCAACCGAACAAACAAATAAACAATTGAAGAACTTGATGCAATTCAACAATAAGTCTATGCTTGAATGAAAAGCAGTAAAAGCCCTACGCATCAGAATGCTGAACAGATATAACACTAAATAGACTTCTTTACGGTTACCATCGTAACCGGAACCTTAATACATTTATCATAAACTATTTAGAGACGTTCACAAAAAATCCTTTGTATTAAAACATTTCCAAAATTATCATACTTAAAATACCAATTTTGAGTGCATTGTTAAAGTGAGCTCTATTTAAGTTTTTTAGAACTAAATAAAATCATATAAATAGTTTTGCAGACTTAACTAAGTCTTGCCATAAAAACATTATTAAAACACAGAAGAATGCGATGCAAAACTTGGGACCAAGTAACATAAAGCTTTTGGAATATGTATGAAAACCAAAACAAAACCCAAATCAAAAGCAATTAAAATTGTCTAGTGACATGAAATATAAACGCATCCAGTGAGGCGCGATAGCAATGAAGTTAAAAATACAGCAATATTGGAATTAAGAATGAACCCATATAAATCAGATGCAGATAAACAAACAAGTCCATTGAGTATAAACTACTGAAGTTTATGTACCTATGAAATCTTGTGGTTATAGTAATATAGCATTTATTATGTACTGAATTTATTAATTCTTATATGCATATTTGTTTTTAGAAAGAATTTTTTTAAAATATAAATTAATAAATAAATATTGAATATTGAGTATTGAGTAAATAATTTAATGCTTAAATAACCATTAATATAGATTAAATATAAGAACCTCAGTTATAATGAATTTATGTAATTTTATATATCAAAATAATACCTCTGCCTTAAGGCTAGTAAATAACGTCTGTTTAAATAAAATTAATTTAATATGACATAAATCCAAAAAATATAACTATATACAAAAATGTAAACATATAAATGTTAAAATAGACTTAACTAATGCTCCTGATTATCTATAAGATACAAAGTATTGAAAAGTAAACTTAAGAGACATAGATGAAAAATACCAAATAAGAAGTGGCTAGGATTAAATTGAAGTTAGGTAAGAATATTAAATTATGTACCATATATCATGATTTTCAGGACATTTTAAGAAAAAAGAAGACAAGAAACATACACCTAGAAAGTGTTTTTTATTCAAAAAAAATTTTTTAACGTTTTCTATTATTTAAAATGGGTTTGATAGAAACTGAAGTATTCAATCTTGGGTAATTATGGGCATTAAATTTTAAAATCCATTTTAATTCTGCCAGGGCTAAATTATTAATTTTTTTTACAATACTTATGCAAAGAAGAAAGCCAAACTAATCAATACAAAAATCAGTTCCAACGATATTTCAAGAGAAATGCAGGCAAATGCATCTGGATATGTAAAATTTCACAATACAAAAGTGGATTAGTAAGGTGAAAGTTACATAAACTGAAACTGAAGTCATGGATTTTTGCAAAGTGAAGGATTTATTGTAGAAAATCCAGCACAGACAATGTCACAGCATGATGGAACAATGACTCCCCGGATTAAGGAAAAACAATTGGGGGAGGAAATATCTGAAGAAGTATGGATATGGGACAAAAAAGAAAAGATATGTTATGGTACAATATTTACGCAAATGAGAAAGCAAAACTAATCAATATAAAAAAGCAGCACAAAAGATATTTGAAGAGAAATACTGGTAAAAGCACCCATATATGGAAAATTTCACAATACAAAAAAAAAAAAAACAAAGGGGGAAATTAGTAAGAAAGAATTTAAATAAACAGAAAATAAGCTATAGATTATCTGCAAAGTGAAGAATTTAGTGTAGAAAATCTAATACAGATAATGTCTCAGTATGAGTGAACAATGAGTCCCCAGATTAAGAAGAAATGGGGTGGGGTGGCGGGAGGCATCTGAAGACTTGCCACATGGTGATGCTGTGGAGCCTACTGTAGGAGACTGCTATAAAAGTTTAGTTGAACTAGCACAGCAAGAGAAGGAGCAGGAAACAGTGGCAACTTTACCATAGACAATGTTGCAAGGTGATGGGCCAATGAGTTCCTATATGAAGAAGCAGCAGATGAAGCAGTGTGCATCTGAGAAGGATATGCCACAGAAGATGTTTTGGAATTTTCTTTAGAATAATCTTAGGAAATGGACAGCAAAGAAGTTGTTCTCAGTCTAAAATAAAATGATCTAAGGGAAGAGATGCTTGATTTAACAGATATAGATAGACATATTAAGATCAATGAACGAAATAGATTGCAGAAAGAAATTAAGACCCAAAAATGTTATAAGTTTGGTAAAACAAATGAACACAGTAATCAGGACTATTACGAGAAATTCTTATAATGTAACGGATATAAATAGGATATATTACTGTGTAGCTAAACTAATAACAGAAAAATAAAGAGCAATAAGGGAAAGGAAGGGAAGACATAAAATGTTACCATGGAAGCACCGAATATAGAAAACTAGAAAGCAGTTAAGACGAGAAGTATCGTTATTAGAAGAACACAGAAGGGTCATCAAAAATACTTTGAAAGACAGATGTGGTAAAAGCAATGCATTATATCAAAACAGACCAAACTCTATCATACCCTACTGCAAATAATAAACTAAAAATATCAACACAAGCAGAAAAATCTTTGAAGATATACAGATAAATATAAAGAAAAAAGTACAGAAATATGCAGTTCACTGATGACACAAAAAAGTTTTCTATAAAACTGGGAAACAGAGCAAAGATACCAGAAACACCACTAAAAAAGGAAACTGATACATTTTGGAGAAATGTTTAGGAACACCCTATGGAACATAAGAAGCTGCTCAAAGGATAGAAAAATTAAAAGAAACAGTAAGGAATTTTAATGCAGACTATATGATATGGGATGAAGTAATGACAAGAGACATAGAAATAAAATTAAGAAAAGCTCCTAAATGGAAACCCTAGGGTCTATATTACACCGTCAAACTCACAGGAGTCCGAACGTTGTAATATCGAACCCATATGTTCAAAATGTGAAAATAGGAAAGCCGCAGAACACCGATTTGTTTTTTCCCTAGGGGAAAAAAAGCGGTGGGCCATTTTCGCAGCATTGCTATTTCCTCCACTGTGGTGCGATCTTGGAGTTGGTATATGTAAGTAGGGGGTGTGGGGGGTGAAGCCCCCCACATTAGTTTAATTTTAAAATGTACGTGTTTTGTTTTGTTTTGTACTGGAACAGCGATTTTTTTCCTAGGGAAAAAAATCGCTGTTCTGTGTTTTTGTACTTTTTGGGTTTCAAACTTCCTGGTTCGATATTACATTGTTCGAACTCCTGTGAGTTCGACGATGTAATACAGACCCAAACCCTAGACCTAGATGTAGTACCAAACTTTTGGCTAAAGTATTAACATCTTTATATAAAGATTTAGCTCTGAGTAAGAATTACTTAAATGAACATCCTAAATGGACACCATTCTAGTTCATAACAGGAAAAATTATACTCTTCTTTAAGAGTCAACTTACAAGCTGTTCTAAAAACTAGACACTGATAACTTGCCTTCCAAGAATTTACAATCTATATACTGGAAATGAAGTAGACAGAGTTTATAGTCATTTAGAAAAAAAAGTCAAAGAGTAACAAAAGAAAGTCTTATGGAACAAAGGATTCTGTTGCTCAATGTTGTGCCTTTCGGCTTTTCCCAGTTAGTGGTCGCCACAGCGGAACTCCGGTCCGCTAATGATTGGCAGTAGATTTTTATGTGCCAAGTTGCCGGCCCTGATGCACAACCTTCAATGAAGGTACGCCCATTCATGCATGTCTCCACACAGAAGACGCTCTAGCTGAGAATCGAATGGGACAACGTCTTACTGTGAGGCGACAACGCTACCGCAGCACCACCACCGCAATACATTCTGTTGCTCAATAAAGGTAATAAAAGAGAATTGTAAAACGGGGAAGAATATGGCATGGAAAGATTACAAAAAAGTATCTGATAGTGTCTCACATTTATGGATAAAGGAATGCTTACAGATATTTAAGATACATTCTACACTGATCAAGAAAAAAAGTTTGTAGCGGCGAGCAAAAAAAGACTCCAAAAAACCAAACAAATGTAGAAACGGAGAAAAAACGGCAATAGAATTCTTTCTTTCTGGAAAACGTTTATTACCAGACCACGGTCCACTCAGCAAATTGGATAGATAAAGACAATCAATCATAAAACATAAACGCTGTTGAGCCCTTGCGTTTTCGTCTGCTGTATTGAGACTTCGTCAGATGAATACTTTATTACCATTTACATTCCCTTTATATAGTCTACATAATCATTTAATTAATGACCACAGCTTAATTCCATTAACTTAATTAAAATCCCATTGCATACTTTCTTTATAGAGGTGTGCTTCACTATTCACTTAAAAACAACAGTTATACAACAATTAAAAACTCTTCATTTTATAATATGTTTAAAACATGTTTAAAACAAATGAAATTAATTTCCATAAGGTTAATGTAAACTCATTTCTTTCATAGATTGAGGGACTAAATACCAGAATATACATATATACAAGACAATTCACTTTGTGTTGTTCAGCTGCCATCTAGTGGAAGTTCATATGTATTTAATACAACATGCTGGACCATAAATTAAAAATCATAGGAAAATTCCTTGTGTTAAAAAGTAAATAAATAAAATTTCATGTTTATTATTATTAATAAAATTAATTTATAAAAATACCCTTCCATCAAATAGATTGTTAATAAAAACATGTTGCTAAATCAAATTAATATACTTTCTTACAATAATACCAATTTTAATTTCATTATAATTCAGCTGCCCTTAATTTCAAGACTGGCAATATACTAGTATATTCATTCAGCCCAGGTGGGTTATATGCTTCTAGTGTTACCTGCCACCAGAGCTCCCTATATTCTACTTTTTCCTCCCAAGGGCCCCCCTCATGTCTCTTTGGGTGTGTTCCAACACGGTAAACTTGAATGTGGCTCCTGTGCATTCCTTACTATGTTTGAATAGCGCATTAGTATCCTTACAATTCTTAATGTCATTAAGATGCTCATAGATTCTTCTTTTGAGTTTTCTTTCTGTTTTCCCTATATAGAAGGAGTCACAGATCCCACAGGTGGCCATATAATCTTGCCCCATAGATTCACAATTATAATAATTCTTATTATTAATAATTACTCTATTCCTACTTGTAACGTGTAACCTGTCGGTGTTGGAAATATATGGATATTGGGCACATCTACCACATTTATATGTACCCATCTTCTTTGCCCCTTGTGGAGCTCCATTTTTCTTACTTTCTAAAATGTTTCTAATACTTTGGGCATTTTTGTACACTATTTTTGCCGAAATCCCTTCCAATTTATCTATATCAGTTATATCCATAAATCTACCCCATTCCTTGGAAAATATTCTTCTAATGTTGTTATTCATAGCATTATATTCTAAGTTTAGGGCTAGTTGAAAATTCTCTTGATTTACTCTTTTGTCTTTAGATTCCATCTTTTCTAAATCAGTAATTTTCACTATAGGGGTATATCTCATGTCTCTACCATTTTCTATTTCCTGTCTTATTTCCTTTACAATTTTTAGTGGATATCCCCGATCCTTAAACATTTTTTCTAACAAGTCATATTCTTTGATGAAATCATTTGGACTACTTGTCATCCGACTTCCCCTTACGAATTGTCCTTTTATGATATTCTTTTTGCAATGGAGGGGGTGTGCACTATTGTAATGTAGAAACATATTACAGTATGTAGGTTTTCTATATATTTTTGTTTCTAACCTTTCTTCTTTTTTATAAATTTCCAGGTCTAAATACTGTAATACATTTTTTGATAGTTTATGTGTAAACTTCAGGAAATTAGTAGTCTGGTTGAGGTAAATCATGAATTCCTCACACTCCCCCCCCCCAGTCCAAAACAGTACTATGTCATCCAAGAATCTACGGTAGAGCACCCAATGGGAATTAAATTGAGAATTTAAGACAAATTTCTCCTCCCATCTGGCCAGCACTAAATTTGCGTAGGTTGGGGCGCAGGCAGCACCCATGGCTACTCCTTGTTTCTGCCTAAAAAATTCCCCATTAAAGTATAAAAAATTATTATTTAACACTATTTCCATTAACCATACATTTACCTGTTTTTCATTGTTAGTTAGATTTCTACTCTCATACAATATTTGCTCAAACATTTCTGTGCCCTCATTGTATGGAATGGATGAAAAAAGGTCAATCACATCTATAGTGACAAATAAAATATTGTCCGGATTTTTTACACTAGAAATGACCTTTAATAAATCCCAGGAATCTTTTAGAATTTGTTCTTTGTCTAACCATAGATTCTTAATTTTATTATCTATAAATTTAGCTAATGGATGAGTTTTGGATCTATCAGCCGAGACTATTGGTCTTAATGGGGAGGTCCAACTCATTTTTGTGAATTTTTGGAATTCCAAATATTGAGGGAATTTTAGGTTTTTCCACTTTCAAAAATAGGTATGTTTTTGATCAATAAGTCCCTCATATAACATATCTTTTAGATTTATATCTATTTTATTATAGGCAATATTAATTTCATTTTTGGAGACTAATTCACATTCTACACTGATCAATTACATTAAAGTGAACATGAAACAATGGCAAACTACTATGCAGTTAAGCTATGGCAAAGAATAAATTATCATCCCAGGTATAAAAACTCAAAGGGGGATATTCCAGGGTGATTCTCTCTGTCACCTCTTCTGTTTTGTCTTGCTCTTAACCCATTAAGCTGTTTACTCAACAGATTAGGCCACTGATACAATTTGGCTCCAAGAAAACAACCTTCTTTTAAGACTTCTCATCTACTTTTTGTGGATAACTTAAAACTGTATTCATCACATGAGGAGGAGAAAGCACAACTGGAAGTGGTTAAAACTTTCTCAGATGGTATAAGAATGCCATTTGGTCTTGACAAATGTGCAAAAGCATCGTTTAAAGCAGAAAAGCTGCAGCACCAAAAATATCAAGCTGGGGCAGGAACCTGATATAAAGGAACTTAAACAGGAGGGACTGTATAAATTATTGGGAAATGATGAACAATCAGCAATAAAACATGAACAAATAGGAATAAAATTAAGTAAGGAATACTTCAGCAGACAACAGCAAATACTGAAAACTGCCTTGACATCTAGGAATAAAGTCCAAGCAATAAACCAATTTGCTCTTCCTGTTCTAACTCAGTTTTGGAGTGGCTGTCTGGTCATAAAAGGTATTAAATTAGTTCTACAGGAAAACAAGAAAAAATGCTTCATGTATAAAATAATATATAAAAATCAGTGTATACCAATATTATACTTTCCTCATTCTGAAAGAGGTATAGGCTTCCTCAAAACTGATTACATGTATAGATCTGCAGTCATGGGAGTGTATACGTATATACTGACCTCACCAGATCCAAACATAATGAAAGTTTTAAAACATGAGGAGAAGTCAATGACTTTCAGCTTAAGTTAGCAGAAGCATTTTGTTATCAAGTGGGAATGGAAATCAAACTAGAAGCAGATAAAAATCAGATAGCAAATGAATGTGCCAAAAAAGAAATGAAAGAATATAAGGAGAAGGATCACATGAGAAGGAAAGAAATGTGAAAAAGGAATAAATATTGTGGCAAGTACAGAAGTTATAGACAGCAAGAGGGATAAAATGAAAGTGTTTTTTTAAAAATAGGGTAGAAATAAAAGAATTATTTAGAAGGGCTGAAAAGGTTAAAGTATTGTAGATCAGGGGGAACCTCAGAGAACAAGAATGGGTACAACTGTAGAGTGCTAAAGAGAAAATAAGGAAGTATTTTAATAACATGCATGAGTTTATAAAGATTGCTGTCAAGCAACTGTTTTTTGATAATAACTCCACAACTCAAAAATCTTTTAGCCAACAAAAAGCACAAAGGGTTGTTGCCAAATGTAGGGAGTATATAACAAGAAAAATAACCAGTGAACCTGTTGAGGTATTACAGATATTTTGGAAATGTAATGTAAATTTGTATAAAGCAGACAGATCTGGAAATCAAGAAGAAGCACACATGGAAATATTCATGGAAGACTTAAGCATGCCAAAGTTAGAGGTAGATAAGGCTCAACAATTAACAGTTAAGATAGGAGGAGATGAGATGAGAAAAAAATGGTGACATACAATCAATCTGCAGGAAAGTCTCCAGGAATAGAGGGCATTACTGTGGAAGTCTGGAAGCTAGGAGGGAAGAAAGTGATAAAATCTGGAAGGTTTTATTTAACAGTAATCTAAAAGGAGGGGAGGCACCAACATAGGTTCATAGGTGTGTACTAGGCTAATGGCCCTGGAACCTTTACAAGCCTAGCCCATAGAATTGCGCTGGCATCGTGCCACCCAACGTTAGTTCCCAGTGCCTCTATCTAGCAGAGCCACTGGAGTGATCCCCGAGGTGAACTTTCTATTTCCCATCCACTTATCAAGATTTCTCTTGAAGAGAGAGGGCCAGTGAGGTTCTCTCCTTGACATGTATGGGCAGTCTATTCCAGAGCATGGGTAGTCTCTGGGTTATGAACCTGTCCCTCCAGCATGTTCTGTTGATTGTGGTAGTGAGGTTCAGGTCTCTGGAGGGTGTGGTGCAGAGGGATTGGGATTTCTTTAGATGTGGTATTTCTAACAGAGCTGGGTCAGACATGGCTTTGTAAGTCAGCAGAGATTGCTTCTTAGTGGACGATATGAGACAGAGAATAGCTGGAGTTTTTGAGTATGTCCATGTAGGACATGTGTTTAAAGCCTAGGATCCTCTTCATGAGGTGCTTTTGTGGCCTTTCCAGCTGTTGCATGTGTCTAGTGAAGTACGTGCCAGAAGACAGCTGTGGTGTCTGTAATGCTTAATTATGGTAAAGGCCCATCAGACCCAGCTTCATATACGGCCATTTCAATTTTAAACCATGATTATAAAGCGGTCATGTCACTAATAGCTAAAAGAATGGCAAAAGTTTTGCCAAAATTGATTTTATATATATATATATATATATATATATATATATATATATATATATATATATATATATATATATATATATATATATATATATATATATTTAGGTCTACTTAACATGGTCGAAATGCCAGTAGACCAACGTTTAAAATGCTGAGATGACAATAACAAAGTTTCATATCACTATACTTACGGTTACAAGACTGAACGTTTCAAATGCTGACTTTGCCACCTTAGCGGAACAAAAAATCTGTTTGTTTCCCCACTGTAATGCGATCTCGGAGTTGGTATCTTTAATTTGCAGGGGGTTTGGGGAGCTCAGCCCCCCTGCAATAACTTAAAAGTAAAAAATAAATGAGTGTAATAACACAACTGAAGAATCTCCAATGAATATTTATGTGGGTGCTGTAGATACCTTCATGAATATTCAGTGGGATTTTCTATGAGTATGCGGGTATTGGTTGGTGGGTGAGGTGTACGTGAGCGTTAGGTATGTTGTACAGAGTTTTAAAGTGATAGTGCACTGTGGATATGGTGTTAGTTCCTACCTTCATAATTGCATTAAATGGGAGGCAAGTCGGACTTTTTAACATTTGGTTTTGTGTACGTCGGCGATTTAAATTGTCAGCGTTATGAATTTTCGCTATTGTTGTCTTGGCATTTTAAAAGTTGGTCTACTGGCTGTCAAGTAGAGCCATATTTCTTTAATAAATTCCAGCCCCCTTTTGCCAGTTGTCTGTATCCCTAATTGCAGTTATCCCTATCAGCAGAATCTCCTTTCTCCATTCCCATGTTGGGTTAGTTCTTAGAATACTTTCTGATGATTTATGAATAAAATATTCTGTATGATTATTGTTATTCTCCTTAATGGTTTGCATCCAAAGTCCCAGTCTCTCCTTGTTTCTTCAGCTGCCCAGTTTCATCATCATCCCTTTCCACTTTGACTTATAGTTTTCTGCTTGTCATATGTATAGGAGCCTTAACTGTGTTGCTCTGAAATTCCCCTTCAAATTGGGTAATCCCAATCCACCTTGTTCTATTGGAAGAATCATCTTATCCTGTTTGACTCTTGCCATCTTCCCTCCCCAGATAAGATCTTTCAGCTCTTCATTAACTGCTATCCACAACTTCTCCTCTGGTTGATAAAAACAGGTTCATAGGTGGTTAATGGGATTTTGACCCAGAGGTCTTTATAAGCCTAGCCATGTGTACCAGTACAATACTAGAGAAACCCAATATAAAGGATCTTGCCTAAACTCGATATCTTAGCAGCGAATGCCCATATCTAGGAGGGTCATAAGTGAAATTCCAGACAGGAGTTTACAGTTTCCCATCCAGCCATCCAGACTAAACAGGGTCAAAGAGGGGCTTTGTTTGATGTGAACTGGTAGCCTATTCTAGAGGAGTAGCAACCTCTGAGAGACAATACTGTCTCTCCACCAGGTCCTATTTATGTCCCTGGAATGGGTGACCCTTGTCCCATTTGGCTTATGGATGTGCAGCATTTCCATTAGGTTTGGATCTGAGATTGCTCTGTAGGCCAGGCACAAGTCTCCTGTAAGTAGGCTGTATGCTACTGAGTACAGTGACAGTGACTTCAGTCTGTCAATGCATGACGTGCTGGAGACGCTGAATTTTCTTGGTTAGAAATCTTTGAGGTCTCTCAAGTTGCTGCAGGTGCCTGGTAAAGTACATACTAAAGGGAGCATTGTACTCAATTACTGGCCTGATGAGGGTTGAGTACAGAGGTGTTATGACCTCTTTCACTCTTGAGGCAATGCTTTTGCTAATGAGGTGTGTGACACAGAATGACTTCCTTACCACAACAGACACATGGTGGTCACAATTTAGGCTACAGTCAACTTGTGTTCCCAAGTCTCTCACTATGAGTTGTTACTTAGGGTATTATTATTTATATGATAGTCTACAGGGATATAATTTTTACTGAAGGGGGTGATAATGCATTTTTTAGCATCGAGTTTGAGTCCATGGCTTTGGCACCAATCATTGGTTTGTGTAAGACCCTCTTGAAGTATACTGACATTGTTTAGGGATTCAATGATTGCATCTAATTTGCAGTCACCAGCAAACTTAGTCAGCCACAGCCCCTCTGTTTTGGCCTGAACTTCTGAAAAGTATATTCTAAACAATAGTGGGCCCAGCTCTAAGCCCTGTGGAATCCCACTGGTGACAGGTCTGCTGGCTGAGGTAAAGTTCCCAACTTTGAAAGAATGTGATGTGTTGGTGAGACATTTAGCAACCTACCTGATGACATAAGGGTTGATATTCAACTGAGAGAGTTTATCAATGATGCCTGAATGTGGAATTGTGTCAAAGGTCTTGGCTAAGTCAAGGTAGGTTGTATGCACAGATTTGCCTTCTTCTATGGCTTTGGTGATGTTTTTGAAGAAGTCTACCAAGTTTAAAAGGCATGACCTGCCTTTGACCAAACTAAACTGTGTCAGATCAAGGGTTTGGAGATCCCCTATATCCTTAATTATAAGGTCCATGATGATTTGCTCCACGGCCTTGCAGATAAGGCTGGTTAAGCTTATGGGTCTGTAGTTACCAGGGTCTGCTGCTATACCCCTTTTATGAAGGGGGATGACGGTTGCTGTTTTCTATCCAGCAGGGACAAAACCAGTACTCTGGCTGAGGTTGAGCAGAGTACCTAATGGAATTGCTAACTCATGTTTTAGACCATTTAAAATGCAACCTGGGATGCCATCTGGTCTCATAGAGGCTGTGTTTTTGACTTTGGACCCGCAGTAGTGGTGCTGCGGTAGCATTGTCGCCTCACAACAAGATGTTGTCCCGTTCGATTCTCAGCTAGAGCGTCTTCTGTGTGGAGGCATATGTGAATGGGCATGCCTTCGTTGAAGGCTGTGCATCAGGGCTGGTAACTCAGCATGTAAAAATCCTCTACCAAACATTAGCGGACCGGAGTTCCGCTGTGGCGACCCCTAACTGGGATAAGCCAAAAGACACAACAACAACAACAAGAGAGCATTAATGACTTGCTCATTGGGGATGCAAGGTGGGGGAGATGTAGCGGGAATGCTTTGTGGAATATTTGGAGGGGACAGGGGGGTGAAATTTTCACCAAACCTGTCAGCTAAAAGGTTAGCTATTTTCCCAGGATCAGTGCATGTGATGCCATCCACAGCTAGTTCAGCACACGTCTGGGTCCTACCATTTAAGATACGGATATAGCTGAAGAATGCCTTATGGTTATCCTTAGCTATGGTTGCTACATTTTTTTTGAAGTTGCCCTTAGAGGATTTTACAAGTTGTCTTATTTGTTTGTTCAAGCAGAGGAGGGTGTTCTTTCAGTGCTGGGACCTCTCTTTTTTTATTCTTAGACAGAGGTCATCCTCTTGTTGTATAACTTATTAATGCTAGATGTCCACCAGGGAGGCTTGTTTTTTTCTTGAGGAACATGTTTTGATCCTATCAGGTACAGCTGTGTCAATACATCTGTGTAAGTGTTTATACAGGGCATACGTGTATACCTTAGTATAGTTGTCAAAGCCATCTGTGGGAACAAGAGCTTAGAAATTATTTATGCCATTCCTTAGGAGGGTATAATTACTTTGGTGAAATTTTTTTTGCCTGATTTCACCTAAAAGGGGTTCAGGTGTTATAGCTGCTTCAAATGTGACTAATTTTTTTATCAGATTTAACCAGTGAGGGTCCTATACTTGTGGTGCTGCAATGGTCACCGATGTTGGTGAGGACCAGGTTGAGAAAATTTGAGCCCCTTCTGAAGTTGCATACTATCTGTTCCAGGGCATTAGTGTTAACAAATCCAGAAAATTTTGTGCAAGCATGCTGGTACTCATACAAGTTTCTCAGACAGTGGAGGAATAGTTAAAATCTCCCATGACTAGTGTGTTTGGTTGTAATTTGATTGACTTAAGTAGGTCCAAATAAATAGCATGGGTATCTTGGTTCACTGAAAGGTGCCTATAACTAACAATGACTTGAAGGGGGGGGGGTCTTACCCACGGTTAGCTGAACTTGGAGTAACTCTATGGAGTTTTCCTGTCTAACCAGTCTAGAGGTGTATTTATCTTTGATGAAGATACTCTTCCTCCTTTGGTTCTCATATATTCATTTTGTGGTTTGAAAGTGTAGAAGGTATTGTAGCCTTGCAAGGCTGGGGTACTCTCTGCGGCCCTGAACCAAGTCTTTGTGACTGCACAGATATCAACATCCTCCAGGGAGAGGAGTGACTCTAGAGAATGCAGTTTCTGATTTAAACTCCTAGCATTTAGCAGCATAACCTTTAATTTATTTGTATGATATTTTCATGTAGGAAATTTTGTTCTTGAGACCCTGCCTAAAAATGGCACTATAGGGAGACAAGTGCTTGAGTCAGTAACTAAAAGCCTAGACGTGAAAAGTGAAGACCATCTCTGGCAAAGCAGCGTGGTCTATTAACCATGTCAGCCCAGGCAGACAGGAACTGGATCCCTTCGTAATGACACCAGAAACTAAGCCAATTGTTGAAGTCAAGTCATCTTTGTTTATATTGTGGTACCTTTTCTCTTTTTTTAACACCTTTACTAAATTATCACTTGTGACATAGGTACATTTATATAAAAGTAATCAAACTGTATTAACAAGTTAAAATTAACAAACATAACGCTTCACATATATTGCTTTATATCACATAACCTAAGCAACATTACATAAATTATTCAGTTCCTGCCTACTTTTTTTAAAACAAGAAACATATTTATTAAACCATCACTTACGACATAAGCAATCATACATTTATATAAATGAAAACAAACCACAGTGACACAATCCTAGTTGGAAGCATTTTCCATCACAAATCATAATGACACACTCCCAGTTGCAAACATTATACATCACTTATAATCTACCTAATAATTTTCAGTCAAATATTAAATAGCTCATTTAAGTCCTGCCTTCTTACAAACCTCATTCCTCCCCTGCATGTATCGTTCCCACAATTTCCATTTTTTTCCTACAAAATGTGTACTACCTTTTTTCTAAAAATCTCAATTCCAGTTTAACTCTGTTGCTATACTCACTACTTCTAATATAATTGCTTTAGATTTTAATTTCCATTTTCTAGTAATTACTTTTTTGGGAGCCACCATAATTAGAGACAGCAAGGCCTTACCATGTCAAGGCAATTCTGATTCTGTATCATAGCTCAGGAAAAATCATCTCCCTCATCACACCAATCTGCCCACCAAGCATCTCGGATGGAGCATCCCACAGGGAATCCTTAAAGTTCGCCAACTCACTGCACTCCAAGAAAGCATGTTCCTAATTTTCTCTTTCTTCCCTGTCATACCACACCTTCAACATTTGCTATCTACCTGTGGAAAAATTCTCTGGAGTCTACTTGAGGTACAAAAATATCTATGTAAACATTTCCAAACAAAAATCCTAAATCTTCTAGATTTTGTTGCATATTTGGGAGGCATACTCTCCTATTGTTTCTTTGTGAATTGCTTCTCCAGTCTCTTTTCCCAATCCTTTCTAACCTTCTCTGATTGATTTTTATAGTTATTATGCAATATTTTATATGCTCTACTAATTATTCCTTTTTTAATGGCAGCTTCTGTTCTAGATTCTAGTAAAAACTCTGCCAGTACTGGTCTTTCATTTAGGACACCCCCCTATTTCTTTTTCTCTGCCTATACTCTGATATCAATCCTCGATAGGGAAGGCAATCTCTAACCTGCAGTCCATATACATTCTTGGCATCTTCCTGATCTATCATTTGTCCCTCTCTAGTTATTTGCTCCCAATACCTTGGCTCCTTTGCCAGTTTTCTCCAATACATTCCAGCCCCCTCTTGCCTATTGACTATATTTCTAATTCCAGTCATCCCTATTGGCAGAATCTCCTTTCTCCATTCCCATGTAGGCTTAGTTCTTAGAATGCTTTCTGCTACTTTATGGATACAATATTCTGTATGATTAGTGTTATTCTCTTTAAAGGCCTGCATCCAAAATCCCAGTCTTTCCTTGTTTCTTGAGCTTCTCCCCTGTTTCAACATCATCCCTTTCCACTTTGAATTATAATTTTCTGCCTGTGCTATGTAGAGGAGCCTTAACTGTAGTTCTGAGATACCTCTTTAAATTGGGTAATCCCAATCCACCCTGTTCTACTGGAAAAATCAGCTTATCTCGTTTGACTCTTGCCATTTTCCCCTTCCAGATAAAGTTCTTCAGCTGCTTATTAATTCTTATCCACAACTTCTCCTCTGGTTGATAAAAATATGCCTGCCCTGTGTATAAGACTAAAGGGACTAAAACATTTGACTGCTTGTATCTTACTATCCATATAACAAAGCTTCCATTTCCTCAGTTTTTGTATTATCTTTTGTTTATCGTCTTCCCACATATCCTTAGCTGCCGCACCAGAAAATTTGTACTTTTTCTTGATTTCCATATTTCTCTGCTTTATACAGACTTTCATAGAATTTCTGAAATATTTCTAATGCTTCTGCAGGATCTCTTGTTATCTTCCTTGTTATAGGCTCCCTAAGCTTGGTGATGGTCCTTCCTACTTTCTGTTACCTGAATCATTGTGCTAAAAGTTTTTGTGCTCTAGAGTTATTATCAAAAATAGTTGCTTAACAGCGATCTTTGCAAAACTCATGCATATTATCTAGGTAATTCATTATTTTCTATTTAGCATTCTGCAGTTGCTCCTCTTCTTGTTCTGCGGGATTCTCCCTGTTTTGCAATACTTTAACATTTGTCAGTCCCTCTAAATAATTCTTGTTACTTCTTAAATGTACATTGGATTGAATAACGCCTATATTAATTGTACACTGTTCTGAGTGAACAGACAACGCAGACATAACTCATACCCTCTTCCTCCTAATTTTAGCTTTCCTACTGATATTCTTGCAGTTTTAAATACTGACAGGGATTCATAAAGGTTACCACAAAGTGTAACATGTACACTTAGTGTAATCTTTCTGAATGACTATAAAGTACAAAAAATGTGACAAAAATATTTTTGAATACATATCGTGTACACTTAGTGTACATTTCCTGTAGGTTTTATTGAATCTAGCCCCATATCTTTCTTTTATTTTCACCCTATTTTTAAACTCCACTTTAATTTTATCCCACTCCCTAGCTATATTTTCATAAGAAATTCTATATTCTCTAATAGTTCCTGAATAATTTCCACTACCCATTCCTTAAATTCCTCTCTTTTCAACAGATAGATGGGAAAGTGCCAGTGTCTAATTTTTATTTCATTACTCTATGTTTTTATTTTAGTTATTATTGGCACATAATCTGAAATAGTTATTGGGTGCGTATCAAGACCTTCAATTAAATGCACATGTTCCTGTGATATGTAACTTCTGCCTAGCCTAGTTCAGTTTTTATATCTTGGGGAACACTATGTTAATTTACTCTGAACTCGTACTGAATGTACATCTTCCATGCCGTATATTTTTATACATTTCTTTAAAAATCTACCCTCCTTTGTTATATTTTTGCTTCTGGACCTCCCAGACATATCTTCACTGTTACAAATCAAATTATAGCCCCCATCTATAAATAATATTCCTTGCGGAAAGTTGATTATTTTTTCCCAGAATTTTTTAAAGTTCCATTATAGCAGTTTTAAGTGAAATATAAATACATGCCAGTGTAATCCTTCTCCCATGCCAGTAGCCCCTTAGTACTCTAAATCTAATATTCTTATATATTTTTATTTTTTTCTAGCACCATTGGAGCTCCTCTTGCAATTAATATGTCCTTCTCTTTTCCTTTGTCCCAGGTATTCTGCTGAATAACCATTCTGAAAAACCTTTCTTTATCAAACTCACATGTTAAGTTCTTTCCAAGTGTGTCTCCTGTAGCACAGACATTTACCCTGTACATTTTTAATATAGGTCACTACTCTTTCTTTTTTGTATTTATTTGTGAGACTATTGACATTTAAAGACATTGCAGAAAGCATCATTGTCTTAGAAAGCTATTTTTTCCACCTTTTATGTATACTTTTTTTGTTAAATGTCTAGTTCCAGCTTTTGTGTTACATGCATATATTGTTTGGCAGGCTGATCTTTTATACATTTGTTTCTTGTCATATCCATTTGAGTCTATGTCACATCTTACAAAACTTTTTTGTTTTACTGAAAGCCCTAAAAAAGACCCTCAATATCCCCCTAAATCCTACTAACATAATAATAACACATAAAAGTAATTACATCCTCAGATACTGAAGTTTTACCTTCCTAATAGGAGCAAATGTTCCAAACTGACAGCCACACTTATAGACTTGAGATAACCTAAAAGAAAGGTTATCTATGCTAAGATGCATGGTACAGCTTGTGCTTCTACTAAGTGTTAGCTGGCTTTGTCTTATGTTTATATGTCTCTCAACTGGGAGAAAACTTGAATGCTTTCAGAAAACATTTTCTACAAGCCATTTCATTTTAGCAGACTGTTTCCTAGAGACATGTGAACCAGACACAAAATTGCCAAGCATATATTTGTTTACTAGAAAAAAAACCTTATAATATTCAATATTATTTTAATTTACTTGCGTTCTCTTAAAACTTGTCACTAGATTAAAATAAAGGCACTAACCCAGTCATTCCCCTAAGCAAGAATGAGAAAAAGCACACTATTTTTTCTTTTGTCATACTCATTTAACCAGATTTTTCTTCTTCTTTTTTTTACATTGCAGTGCCTACATTTCTTAAAACTGAAAAAGGAGAAAGAGAGAACGGAGTAAGAAAAAAGATAAGAAAAAAAAAACAGGAGCACCTATTTACATTAGTACCCCCATTACACTTAAAAATAACTGAGAAAACTTTACTTTATAGCACACGAAAAAAATCATGCAGTATTAAAATAGTATCTTAAAGAAAAAAAAGTTGTTTTACTTACAGTGAACTTTCTCCCTCCTCTTCCCCTCTCTTGAGCATTTTTTCAAACATTAGTGACATGAAATAGGGCATATGCTTTAGAGTCCCCTAAAAAAGTCGAAGAAAGTCCAAAAATTCCAGAGTTTCTTGTTCTGTCATGTTTCACAAATATAATTATTACTTTGTATCCCACAATTTCCAAATTATTGGTTTTATTCCTGTTCATCTCCATCTCCCACATCATGTCTTTGCTTCATTTCCAATGTATTCTCAATTTTTCTAGTCCACTCTTGTTTTTTTTTTTCCATCTCTCAAGCGTTTTCCATTGAAACATTGGAAAAGGTTTAACTAGCACAGTCTCTCTGTGGTTTTTATTACCAGAAGAACAACAACCAGAATCTTCTTCTGTGTCACAGTGCACTTTTTATTGGACAGACTTTTGTATTTTCTCCTTAGCATGTAGTTAATCAAAAAACCCTCCAGGGAAACATATTTTGAAGATAGCTGGGAACAGCAGTTTGAATCTCACACCTGCTTTTCAAAATTCCCTGAATAATAGAATACATTTACTCCTCTTCTGTCTGGTGTACAATGAATAGTCATTTTCCACAAACACTCTACTGTCTCCCACTTTTAGTTCTTTGTTCTTCTGCCACAATTTGTCAGAATCAACTCCTTCTGCTGGTAAGATTGCATCTTTACTATTAAAGGTCTAGCTTGCTTTAAAATAGCCACGTTAGGAGCAGACACACAATGTGCCCTTTCAATTAACAATTCATGTTGTGGAATACCAGTCCAGTTGGTTATTTGTGCTTTCATAAAATTAATACAGTCTGTTCCTTCCAGCTTTTCTAGTAGAGCAGAAAATCTCAGGTTTTCCCTACATGCTCTGTCTTCTAATATTATTATTTTTGAAAAATCTCTTCTTGTGCAGTCTCATATTCAGCCAGTCTTTTCTTCATTTTGACCTCTGAGGTTTGCAGTTTTATCTCCTTATATGAGCATCTGTTTAAAGCTTCTTCCATTTTTCTGGCCTTTAATTGTTTGAGATTATATACTTCATCAGTGTTTCATTTATTTTAATCAGGTCTGTGTGCAGTTGCCTTATACTTTCCTCTAGTTTACTGGAAGTCATGTCTGGAGCTTGCACTGCTTTTTGGTGAACAGCTGCAGTACTTTCCCCAATCAGTGTGTTTTCATCACCTTTTGTAGCTGATTTTCCTTCAGGTTCTCTGTATTTCTTTTTTTCCTGGCATCCGGGCAGTGGACTTACTAGCTAGTTACTGAAATTTTCCCAGAAATTTAGGTCCACTCTGTTAAGTTTCTGTTTTCACACTGGCAGACCTGAAATTAAGTGGTTACTTAATGTGCAGCCATCTCGGAAGTCCTGATATCAATCCTTGATATGGAAGGCAATGTCTAACTTGCAGTCCAAATAAATTCTTTGTGTCTTCCCAATCTATTACCTTTCCTTCTCTAGTTATTTGCTCCTAATAGCTTGGCTCCTTTGCCAGTTTATTTTTCAAATAAATTCCAGCCCCCTCTTGTATATTGTATGTATCCCTAATTGCAGTCATCCCTATCAGCAGAATCTCCTTTCTTCATTCCCGTGTTGGCTTAGTTCTTAGAAAACTTTCTGCTACTTTATGAATTTAATATTCTGTATGATTACTGTTATTCACCTTAAAGGTCTTCATCCAAAATCCCAGTCATTCCTTGTTTCTTGAGCTTTCCCCCTGTTTCATCATCATCCTTTTCCACTTTAAATTATAGTTTTCTGCTTGTGCTATGTATAGGAGCCTTAACTGTGTTGCTCTGAAATACCTCTTCAAATCAGGTAATCCCAATCCATCTTGTTCTCTTGGAAGAATCAGCTTATCCCACTTAACTCTTGCCATCTTCCCCTCCCAGATAAAATCCTTCAGCTCTTTATTAATTGTTATCCACAACTTCTTTCATTTATTATTTATTTGTCTGACATTTGTTGACCAGTTAGATTCCAACTGGGCCGAAACCCATTTTCAGCAGAGGCCCAAGTAGAAAAGCTCCAAGTATATACAAAACTAGATCAGTACACAGAGAAATAGAAGTTAGCAATTACATTTTATTTATTTATTTTTTATTTATTTAATATTTGTTTACCGAGAAAGTCCAACTTGGAACAAAGCCAATTTTCAGCAGAGGCCCTGGGAGAAACATTCCACATGCATGTTTTTGTAATGTGGGAGGAAACCGGAGCACCCAGAGGAAACCCACACAAATGCAGGGAGAACATGCAGACTCTGCACAGAAGGTTCCCCAGCTGAGAATAGAGCCAGAGAACCTCTTGCTGTGAGGCGACAACGCTACTGCTGCACCACTGCATTGACCACATTTAAGTTTCAGCATCAATTAGCTGGTAACAGTATAATAAAACAAGAGTTAGCAAATACAATTTAGTTTCAGCAACAATAATATAAGATAAAACAGTAGTTGGACTGTACATTAAAGACTGACAAGTTTACATGCAAATCAGCTTAAAGTTGCAGCTAGTTAGCTGAAAGGATGGTCTACATGAGGCAGGAATAGATTAAGTACATTATTTAAAAAAATATACTAAGTAATGGATAAGTATTTGTAGGTTAGTAATGAGAAAAGGTGATACAGAGAAAATGATGTAGAGTTTTGAATAGGAGTAGTAATGGGATGGTGTTTGAGTAGGTAGGAAGGGAAAGATAAACAGAATAGTAACAAAAGGCAGGAGGACAGTATAGAGGGAAGAAGTGAGGAAAATGAGAGGAGGGCTAGTATCTAAGTAGGACAGGGAAGGAGAAAGGAAGAAATGGTTATTGGCAGATTAGGAAGGATTGTGAAGTGGATTATGGAGATGCTAGGCAGGGTTAAGGCAGGTACAAAGCCAGATGTTAAGAACTTCTCCTCTGGTTGATAAAAATATGTCTGACCTGTGTATAAGACTAAAGGGACTAAAAATGGGTTCCTATTAGATTGTCGAAACTTTGTTTACGCAAATAGAAAATCATCAACACATATTGCACAAAATACGTAAGCATCGAACGTGCAAAACCGCAAAATTCGAAATGTCAAAGGGTTGTGGTTGGCCCGTCTACGGTATAGCTCCGTAAGGTAAGTGTGTAATAGTTACGGCTCTTAGGGTTAGGGTGCGGGTTAAGGTAAGTGTATATACAGGTAATGTGTGTAAGATTTAGTGTAGTGTTAGAAGTAGGGTTTTGTTAAATGTATTTATGTGTATTATTTATTTTGTTTGGGTATATCTACGTAGGGGAAGTGTGCGATAGTTACGGACCTTAGGGTTAGGGAGGGGTTAAGGATAGTGCATAGGTAGTTGTGTATGTGGGGTTTAGTGTAGGGTTAGAAGTTGAGTTTTGGTGCTTTACTTTAGGGTTAGGAGTAGGGTTTGATTAGTGTATGTATGTGGTTTATTTATTTTGTTTGGGTAGGTAGTATGTAGCTGGTGGTGGGGTTGGCCAACTATGAACGTTCGATATTTTAAATTTTGTGGTTTAATGCATTCAGTATTTTCATGGTTCGAGTAATATGTGTTGCTGTTTTGGTATTCAATGTAATGTATTTTCGTTGATTTGATATAGACCCACTAAAAACATTTAGCTTCTTGCATGTTACTATCAATATCCATAAAAGAAATCTTCCATTTTCTCAGTTTTTGTATTATCTTTTGTTAAGTCTCTTCCACATATCCTTAGCTGTTACACCAGAATCATTTTTAATCCATACTTCTAAATTCTTCCTTTTAAAATATGGATATTGTTGAACCAATTTATGTGTGGGTACATAATTTGCCAATATTGCCTTTGTTTTAGCTTCATTAATTCTGTATCCTGAAAAGATCTGAATCTGTCTTAAAATGTTCCACAACATACTTTACCACAATTGTGTCATGTATTCTAATTGTGCTAATTTGGGTGGCCACGGTGGTGCAGCGGTTAGCATTGCCACCTCACAGCAAGAGGTTCTCTGGTTCGATTCTCGGCTGGGGTGCCTTCTGTGCGGAGTCTGCATGTCCTCCCTGTGGTTGCATGGGTTCCCTCCGGGTGCTCCGGTTTCCTCCCACATCCCAAAGACATGCTGAAGGAGGATTGTACACTCTAAATTGGCCCTAGGTGTGAGTGCGTGCATGTGTGTGCCTTCTGTGGAAGGTTGGGTGCTGGGCTGGCAACGCAACACTGTAAAACTCCACTGCCAATCATGAGCGGAGAGGTGATCCGCTGTGGTGACCCCTAACCGGGAAAAGCTGACAGAAGAAGAAGAAGATTCTAATTGTGCTAATTTTTGATTTTATAACTTAACCTAGTATCTTATTGTCCCATGCTATTATTGTGCTTATTTCTGATTTAAAGATTGTACAAACAGTGTGTTTTATGTATTGTCTATATCAGTTTTCTGTGTTTGTTGTTTGTGGAGCTTTTCTCCCTGGGCCTCTGCTAAAAATGGACATGTATCCAGTTGGACTATTCCGGTCAACAAATGTAAAATAAATAAATAAATAAACACTATAAGGTCCCCTTCTGGTTTTATCAGGTATAAAATAATATCATCTGCAAATACAGCCATCTTTTCTTGATTATCATACCAATTATACTGTTTAATTTCTGAGTCCCTCATTTTCTTTGCCAGTGATTCCTTTCTGCCTAACTTAGGTTTCAGTTTCAAGTCTCCAGTGATCTGCCGATACCATTTCAAGGATTTGTGGCTTTTTATGCATTATTGTGCTTCTTTCAGATACATAAGTTCTGCTCCTTGCCACTCGCATTTTTCATTTTAAATACAAAAAAGCAACAGAACTCCCCAAGCACCTTGTTCTCCATGTCTACCTGTGAAGTATAAACACAACATATCAGAGTATTCTGCTGCTCAACTGATCCTATTATGTTGTAGATGTATGTTTTTATATTTTGCAACCTAACAGTATTCTAAGCTTTTATCTCCTACAAATGGATCCAGTGCACATCACCGAGACATACCTATCCTGCTTCCCCCCTTAGACTACTTCTTCTGTCTTTGTACTCCATTCTGTTAAGCTGCTTTTACAAGAAGCACTGCCTGTCGTTACTCCCCACCATTCCTCTAAATTATATCCCTCCCATACCCCCATATATCTTGTTAACTCTCCTGTCCTTTGTTCCATCTAACTCTTCTATACTTAGCCCATACATTACTTCACTTGCACAAAACTGAAACATACTCTTATTGAACACTCTTTTGACTCATCAGTGGTTTCATCCTTCCTCACCTTAACTCCTGCTATTTCGTTTTCTTTGTCTTTTCCCTCACAGCCCTATTATTTTTTCCTACTCCATTAATGATCTGTTTTAACAAGTAGAAACTCCTTTTCCTCACTCAGGTCTCACACTTGTTGATCTTGCACCTTAAATGCATGGGTCAAGTACTAAGCTAAAGCTGCCATTACTCACAGATTATTTTTGCAGTAGACGGGCAGCTGCATCTCGGCTCCTACATATACTGTTTCTTTTAGCAGAAACTGCCTTACTGGATCACAAGGGTTTACTTTCACTCTCAGTCTTCCATGATCCCTTGCACCTCTCAAAATTGCTCTGGCATCCCACGTCATTTTCTTTACCTTTCTGCCTAAGTTATATTTCAGTTTCAAGTCTCCAGTGATGTGCCAATACTATTTCAAGGATTTGTGACTTTTTATGTGTTATCGTGCTGCTTTAGGTAATTATACGGCACTAATATTGTTAGACTCATTCAATCTCAATCTAAATGCAAATTGTACTGTAAGTGTAACCGCTCTAATGGGACTTCTAATATTAATGTTTACTCACTTGCAAGCTTTCCATGTTTGATACACAGTTTTGTAATTACTGCTTTTAGATTCCTTGCCAGACTTTAACAGCAGATATCAGAGTGCCTCAGCACAAAAGAATATTGCACATTTAACTGAATTTGAGTGGGTGCAGATAATACCTAGCCATATGTACTGTTGTTTTAACTGTTGCACATTCATTGCTGCTACACTTAGTGGGAGGATCTTAAGCAGTCCTACACTACTTTTGCTTGCACTCAAGTATCATGGCATATCTGCTTTACTGTTATTGAAAAGTTGTAAAATTTGCTTGCCAGATATTATTTAACACTGCTTTGCATTATGATCTCAACTTGCCTCTGTACTCATAATATCTTGTCCTCTCTGCTCTTCACTACTATAGCTCTGTTTTTCCACTATATTTACTCTCTAGTCTCTCAGTAGTACATCTAGTCACAAGCTGCATTCTCCTTCCTTACTGTATTAACCATTTCTTTCCTAATGATAGTATTTTTCCTCTGTCACCTCTGTCTTTTGTATACTGTTAACTATCTAGTCATACAGCTTTGGTTTGTTAACCTAATCCCTCACCCCTTTTCTTCTCCCCCTTTATTCCATGTACACAAGTTCTGCTCCTTCTTGCTCATATTTTTCATTTTAAATGCAAAAAAGCAACAGAACACCCCAAGCACCTAATGCTCCATGTCTACCTGTGAAGCATAAACACGACATTTCTGAGGATCCTGCTGCTCAAGTGATCCCATTAAGTTGTAGATGTATATTTTATATTTTGAAACCTAACAGCATTCTTTGCTTGTATCTCTGACAAATGGATGCACTACACATCATCGAGATGTACCTATCCTGTTTTCCCCCTTTGACTACTTCTTCTCTGTTTGTACTCTGTTCTGTTAAGCTGCTTTTACAAGACGCACTGCTTGCCATTACTCCCCACCATTTCTCTAAAGTATGTCCCTCCTGTACCCCCATATATCTTTTTAACTCTCCTGTCCTTTGTTCCTTCTACCTCTCCCATACTTAGCCCGTACATTACTTCACTTGCACAAAACTGAAATACACTTCTATTAAACACTCCTTTGACTCTTGTCAGTGGTTTCATCCCTCCTTACCCTAACTCCTGCTATCTAATTTTCTTTGTGTTCTCCTCACAGCCCTACTGTTTTCTTCCTACACCATTAATGATCTGTTTTAACAAGCAGGAACTCCTTTTCCTCTCTCAGATCTCACACTTGTTGGTCTTGCACCTTAAATGCATGGGTCAAATACTTAGTTAAAGCTGCCATTACTCACAGATTGTTTTTTCAGTAGATGGGCAGCTACATCTCAGTTCCTGTCCCTCTCCATTCACCCTCGCTCCACTCTGACTCATTCTGCTCCTCTACCCTACCCCCAATTCCCACGCACCCCACTACACCTACACTTATACTTACATAAATTCGACTCTCTCTTTCCTAGTCCAATCACAACCTCCCTCCAATCTTCCTATTACCTAAGCCCTGCTTCAAAGATCACAATTACTGCTCCCATCCCCATGCACTCCACAAAATAAGTAGCTCAATCCATACTACCTCCAAAACATGTCCCACCACCTCACAATAATACTCTTAGCCATAATAATGTCCTTATTAATAATACACACTCAACAACACTTCCACAACTCAACCCTATATTAGCTACCCCCATCAATACATATTCTTCCAATAACCTAATACACCATCACAGCTTCGAAAATATCTCTCCTTAACTATTTCTCTACAACCTACCCTATTACTTAGTCCCCAAACTCTTGGATTCTGCACATAGCCCACCCTCTCTCACACCTCTTAATTCCACCCCTTCCAAAAACCAAAACAATATATACCTCTATCTAATATCTCTACTACCACAATACAATGATATCCACCCTAATCCTGGCCCTACCACTAATCATCCCTACAGGACACCCAATAAAAAATTAAACTTCATGACCCTCAACATCAGAAGCCTATGCAACAAAATATCCCACCTTCATGCATGGATAGATCAGTACAAGCCTGACATACTAGCCCTTACTGAAAACTGGCTAAAGCCTAACACTCCTGATTCTGAAATCCTACCTCCCAACTATAGCATTATCAGGTCTGATAGAACCCATAAGAAAGGTGGAGGCATAGCACTACTCTATCCTGACAACTTCAATATCTCCCATATATAAAAGATGCCCCTACTTTTCCCCCAGCATAATTGCTGGTATCCTTCTTATAACCTTAATAATATAAAGAGAATCTGCATAATTGTTCCCTACATCCCCCCAAGTCTTAACACCCCTATTCTTGAAGACATACTCTCCTGGACCACCCAATCATTTCAACATGAAACTATCATATTAGGAGACATGAACATACACTGGCAAACTATCTCATCCCAACTATCCACTAACAGCATCAACATATATGTTTTTACTCAACTAATCTCCTGCCCTACTAGGTACAACAATCACTACACTCAACAATCTACCTTAGACTGGATCCCAGTATCACACCCTTCTAACTTTACCAATGCTGGTACATATCCTAACTACCTTAGTTGCTACCTACCTGCTTTTTCCATTCAGGTAAACACACACCCTCCAAAAACCCACACACTAAAATCAGTTTGTAATCTCACTAACTTCTCAAAAGGCAGGTTTAATTACCTACTTCACAAAAACTGGTCACCACTAAAGGTACTCCCACTAGACAAGGCAGTACAATACTTTAATAACTGCTTCCTAAAATTACTGGATACCTTAGCTCCAGTTTGCTCCAAAATAATCAAAAACAAGCCCATGCCCTGGCTAACTAAGGAAAGTTAAAGGCTAATGAAAAAAGGGATGCAGCCTGGGCTGTTTGGAAACAAAGCTCTAAAGAACAAGAACTGATTACTTTCAAACAACTAAGTATCTACAACAGAAACACATAACCAACCCCAAAAAATTCTGGTCCACTATCTCAACTCTACTCCACCCCAGAACCTAGAAGGAATCCAAAATTTCATTCTATTCTCCAGCCTGCCAAATAGCTGAATATTTTAATACTCACTTCATAAAATCTATAACTGATTTTATCTCTAAAACAAGTAATACCTGCCTCTCTTCCCCATTTAGCTATCCCCAGTACTCCCCTCTCACCTGACGAAAACCCTCCCTACCCTCATTGCACAAAAACCTCTCCTAAGAACCATCCTACTTTCTCTCTTCAGCCAGTCTCATAAAAAGATTACTACACCAACTCAAACCCTCCTCTGCCTCTGCTGACAATCTCCCTCCTACATACTTAAAACTGGCAGCTCACTCTATAGCCTACCCTGTCAGCATCCTGATCAATCAATCCATATCTGAATCCAAAGTACCCAATGTCTGGAAAATGTCCCACATCATCCCCATTCACAAAGGAGGTAACTCTACTGAACTTACAAACTTTCGTCCCATAGCCATACTTTCGCTTCTCTCTAAAACAATGGAAAAATGTATCCATATTCAACTCCTGAAATACTTATAGCATAACAACGTCCTTATAAACACACACCATGGCTTCCATCCTTAGCACAGCACAACTACAGCCCTCCTAGCTTTCACCAATCACATAAACAGAGCTAGAGACTTAGGCTGTTAAGTATCTGCTCTATTTCTTGACCTCTCAAAGGCATTTAATACTGTGTCACACTCTTTACTCTTAAACAAGCTATCTAACTGAGGAGTTACCTCACACACTCTAAACATAGTCGAAAACAGGCTGTAAAATGGTCAAATGTCATCTTCCCCTTTTTAGCAAACCCCACTGGAGTATCTCAGGGATCCATCTTAGGACCCCTACATTTTAACATTTAATGACCTACACTCTGCATCCACTACTGGAACACTCATACAATATGCAAATGACTCCACAATAATCTGCACCTCTCACAAACTACCCCAGCTTCTCTCCAATACTCAACTAACTTTTTCCGCTGTTGAATCCTGGCTCACTAACTGGCAGCTATTCTTCAACCCAAAAAAAGAGTAAGCTCCATCTCTTTCAGCCAAAGAATTGTACTACTAATCTAAATTTCTTCAAAATTCTCTCTTCTGATAACACCACTATTGACATTGTCCACCACACTAAGCTACTTGACGTAATCATAGAGGATCACCTAAAGTTTGATCTCCACATACAACATAACATCAAGAAACCCACCAGAAACTTGGCACATGATATAGAAACAAACACTACCTAACCTCTTCTTCCAAAGCTACCCTTGCCAAAACTTTCCTTTTCCCCTCCCTTCTTTATGGAGCACCAACACTTACAAATTTACAGAGCACCTCCAGATCCAGAATGGAACAATGCTACAATAAACTGGCCAAGTTTGCCACCAGCTCAAAAAACAGACCCCATCACTGTCTATCACTAAAAAAAAAAAAACTGGATAGACTTCCCCAACTACCTACTTTATACCCAGCTACCCACTCCATAACATGATCTACAAACCCCTAGCCTGCTCAGGTCTAAGCATCATCATCAAATATTACAACCCATACAGATCACTTAGGTCCATGGAGAAAGAGCTCCTCACCATATCCAAACCTTTTAAGTTAGCTGGACTAAGCCTCCACTCCCACTATGTTGTAAAAACATGGAATTCTCTTCCACTTACTGTGAGAATTACTTCTAACCTACCTGCCTTTAAATCTGTACTGAAACAGCACATGATTAACTCCTGGCTGTGCGATTACTCTGATCCAGGCTAATCTCTCCTCCAGAAAAAAAAAAAAACACACTGGATCTCTCTCTCTCCACCTGTATTACAGCAATCTGTATCATTTATGTCTTCTTCTTTTGGCTTTTCCTAGTTAGGGGTCGCCACAGTGGATCACTGTCTGCTCATGATTGGCAGTGGAGTTTTACAGTGTTGAGTTGCCAGCCCAACCTTCCACAGAAGACGTACACACTCACAACTAGGGCCAATTTAGTGTGTCCAGTCCACCTACAGCATGTCTTTGGGATGTGGGAGGAAACCGGAGCATCCAGAGGAAACCCACACGACCACAGGGAGGACATGCAGACTCCGCACAGAAGGCACCCCAGCCTAGGATCAAACTGGAGAACCTCTTGCTGTGAGGTGGCAACGCTAACCGCAGCACCACCGTGGCCACCAAATCTGTATCATTTACTAGTATATATTAAAATTTAATTACCGTTTATCTCTTAACAATGTTCTTACTTCTTGGAACTCTTGCAATTACTCTTGTAAATACCATGTTTCTGTAAAATTTCTATGTTATTTGTAGCAATGTTCTTACTTCTTGAAACTTATGTAATTACCATGTTTTTGTATAATTCTTTATTACGTGCACAAAGATTGTACATCTCTCTAACTGGAGCTTTTCTCCCTGAGCTTCTGCTGAAAATGGATTCTTTTTGACACTGTCAGACCATCCCAGTAAGCAAATGTCAAATAAATAAATAAATAATGCAAATAACAAAGGTGAAAAAGGGCACCCCTGCCTGGTTCATCTGCAGAAGCAGAAATTATCAGAGACGACCCCCACCTACTTTAATTTTCACCTATGATCCCACAAATATCCTCCTAATCAGCATTATAATTTTATCACCGAATTCAAATGCTAACATTGCCCTAATCATAAAGTCCTAGCTTACTCTGTCAAATGCTTTCTTTACATCAAGACCCACCAACACCAGTGGTATTTTCTTAAATTCTGCTTCCATCTGGGATCATCAGTGTTCTGTTAATGTTGTCAAAATGTTTGCCTCCCCACTACAAAAACACATTGATCCATATCTGTCAATTTTGGAATCACTTTTGCCATTCTTTTAGTCATTATAGACATAAACACTTTATAATCATGGTTTAGTATTGAAATGGGCCTCTTTGAAGCTGGGTCTGATGGATTTTTACCCTCTTTAAGTACTACAGCTACCACCGCTTTCTTCAAGGATGTTGGTACTTCTTCTTCTCCTAAAATATTGTAAAACAAAATCTTCTAGAGCTTTACTTGTTATGGAACATCTTGAGACAGTTTCAAGTCTTTTTGAGATAAAAAATTTGTCAAGATAAAACAAAGGCTATAGCTGTAAACTATGTACCCACAGAGGAATTGGTCCAGCAATATCCATATTTATGGAAACATAATAAAATGAAGCATTTAGGAGTATGGATTTGAAGGAATTTTGTTATAGCAGCTAAGGATATGTGGGAAGAAACTAAACAAAAGATAATGCAAAGACTGAGAAACTCAAAGCTCTTGTTTATGGATATGGATAGGAACATACAAGCACTGAAAATATTTTCAGTCCTTTAGTTTTGTATACAGGTCAGGCATATCTTATCAACCAGAGGAGAAGTTGTGGACAATAATAAAGAGTTGAAGGAATTTATCTGGGAGGGTGAAGAGGGCAAGGGTCAAGAAGAATAAGTTGATCCTTCGAACAGAACAAGGTGGTTTAGGATTACTTGATTTGAATGGATTATTTTTTTCAACAAACATCTTTACTAAATTTTCACATATGGCATAGGCAATCTTAGATGTATATAAATGAAAAACAAAATTACACCACTTTAGTTGCAAACATTATACATCACAGACACAATTGAAACAACTGTAGTTGCAAACATTATACGTTACTTATAATCTGTCCAGCCACTGTCAGTTAAGCATCATATGGCTCATTCAAATCCTGCTTCTTAAACATCATTCCTTCTCTACATATATTGTTCCCACAGTTCCTATTTTTTCTATGTAGTTTTCTCCTTCCCTTTTCTAAAGATCCCAGTTCCAGTTGGTTTATCTCTGTTTATTCCAGAGTCACTAGTTCTAGTAAAGATGGTCTAGAGTTTAATTTCTATTTGCTAATAATTGCTTTTTTGGCAGCCACCATAATTAGACTCAGCAAGGCTTTATTATGTCTAGGCAATTCCATCATAGCTCAAAAAAATCATCTCCCAAGTCAATCCAAGCCACTCACCCAGCATCTCTGAGCAAGCGGTTTGCAAGGAATCCCTAAAATCTGCCAGCTCATTACACTCCTACAAAAATATGTTCCCAGTCACCTCTTTCTTGCCCATCACACCTCCAACATTTGCTATCCACTTGAGGAAAAAATATTTGGAGTCTACTTGGGGTATAAAAAAACCTATGTAAATACTTCCAGGCAAGGATGCTAAATCTTCTAGATGTTGTTGCATGTTTGGGAGATATACATATATCCCCCATTGTCTCTTTGTGAATTGCTTATCTAGTCTCTCTTCCCAATCCTTTCTAAGCTCCTTTGATTGATTCTAATTATCATACAATATTTTATATGCTTTACTAATTATTCCTTTTGTAATGGCAGTTTCTGTTCTAGATTCTTTTAAAAACTCTACCAGTGCTGGTCTTTCATTCAGGAGTCCCATATATCTTTCTCTTTGTCTATACACTGATATCAATCCTTGACAGGGAAGGCAATCTCTAACCTGAAGTCCAAATAAATTCTTGGCCTCTTCCCATTCTATTACCTTTCCCTTTCTATATTTGCTCCCAATACCTTGGTTCCTTTGCCTGTTTTCTCCAATAAATTCCAGTCCCTCTTGCCTATTATCTGTATCCCTAAACACAGTCATCCCTATCGGCAAGATCTCTTTTCTCCATTCTCATGCTAGTTTGGTTCTTTGAATACTCCCTTCTATTTTATGAATATAATACGCTGTATGATTTGTATTGTTCTCTTTAAGAGTCTGCATCCACAATCCCAACCTCTTCTTCTTTCTTGAGCTTCCTCCCTGTATTATCATCATTCCTTTCCACTTTGAATTATAGTTTTCTGGTTGTGCTATGTATAAGAGCCTTAACTGTGTTGCTCTAAAATACCTCCTCAATGGGTAATCCTAGTCTGCCTTGTTCTATTGGAAGAATCAGCTTATCCCACTTGACCCTTGCTGTCTTCCCTTCCCAGATAAAATCCTTCATCTCTTTTGTAATTCCTAGCCACAGCTTCTCTGGTTGATACAAATATGCCTGACCTGTGTATAAGACTAAAGGAACTAAATACATTTTAATGGCTTGTATCTTAGTATCCATATCCATATAAAAAAGGTTCCAGTTTCTCAATTTCTGCGTTATCTTCTTAGTCTCTTCCACATGTCCTTAGCTGCCACAACAGAGTCATTTCTAATCCAGACTCCTAAATACTTTATTTTATCATGTCCCTATTAAATGGATATTGTTAGACCAATTCGTGTGTGGGTACATAATTTACCGCTATTGACTTTGTTTTAGCTTCATTCATTTTGTATCCTGAGAAAATCTGAAACTTTCTTAAAATGTTCCAAAACACTGTAATATCCTTTTCTGGTTTGCCATATATAAAATAATATTGTCTGCAAATAGAGCCAGCTTTTCCTGCCTACCATGCCAATTATATCCTTGAATTTCTGAGTCCCTTATTTTCTTTGCCAATGGTTCTAAATATAATGCAAACAAAAAAGGGGAAAGCGGATAACCCTGCCTGGTTCCTCTACTCAAGCAGAAATTATCAGAGAGGACCCCACCCACTTTAATTTTCACTTCTGATCCCCCATATAAACTTTTAATCAACCTTATAATTGTATCAGGGAAAGCAAATGCTTCCATTGCCCTGCTCTTGAAGTCCCAGTCTACTCTGTCAAATGCTTTCTCTGAATCAAAAACCACAAGTAAAAGTGTTATTTTCTTACATTCTACTTCCCTCTGGATCATCAATGTTCTGTTAATATTGTCAAAAGTTTGCCTCCCCTATACAAAACCACACTGATCCATATCTATCAATGTTGGTATCACTTTTGCCATTCTTTTAGCCATTATAGACATATAGACATAAACACTTTCCACACAAGAGGAGTTTTTACTAGAATGTAATCAACTTCAGGATATGTTTATCAAGAGGGGATACCCTCTACCTATGGTTAGGGAACTGGTAAGAGAAGTACAAAACAAGAGACACAGGGGCATGTACCAACCTATACTCGGGGTTAAAATTAATGAGGAACAAATGGAAATCAACTAAGTTCAGATGGTTCATGATGATGCTCCTTTAGTAGGGTCCACTTTTATTACTACTTTTAGTAGCAATAGTTATGATATCAAAGACATCATTAATAAGAACTGGGATTTAATAGTCCTTGACCACAATTTATATGCTAAATTGAGGGACCCCCCTAGAGTAGCTTTTAGACGTGTCAGGAATTTAAAAAGCTTATTACAGACTAGGAAGGAAGACAATTTTGGAAGCAGGAGGAAACGGATGATAAAGTGTAGCATGTGCCCCCAATGCCCATTCATGGAGATTGGGGTCAACTTCTCGATCAGAGGAGTGCCTATGCATCAAAGGGAAAATTTTACTGTAATACTAAAAGTATAGTCTATTTGGCCCAATGTCAAGCCTGCCCAGCTTTTTATATTGGGAAGTCAGACAGGAAACTAAAAGAAAAGGTTTACGAACACCTTTACAGCATTAGAACATCAAAGCAGGAAAATGCTCTGGCTAGACATGTGAGTGCTTTCCCATTACACTCTTTTAAATTTAGAGTGATTGACCAGGTTACGAGTGATGGAAGGGGTGGCCCTAGTTCATTATTCCTAGAAAAACTGGAATTAATATGGCAACTTCGTACTAGGGCCTGCTACCCGCCAGGACTGAATGAAGTTTATTCCATTTCTTGCATCCTTAAACTAAAGAGTTTAATGAGGTGAATATATACCTTATTCACTTCAGCCTGCAAGAAAGGTTTCATATTTTTGCTTAAACAGGGTATGTTAAATATTTATCTAAATAGTCAAAATGTACTTATTTGTTCAGTTAGGTATATACATGTTTATACATATACATGGTTATTCACATTCACTTAGATGTTATCTACACATGAATGTGTTTGCATTTAGAGTTGTTTATGTGAATGTGTACACTCTTATTTCATCTTTTATCATATTCACCGGACATCTTTTACAGGATGGTTTTCTCTGCTCCAGTCTTTATAGCTTTTTAGCTTGATGGTTTTAAATTCAGACAACATGGGGCTAATATAAGTGTTTTGTTATATATTTCTTCATCCTACTTTTTAGAACTGTCATTATTAACTACTATTGAAAGTTATTTAAGATTTTAATACTTTTTCACACAGTGGTAAAGTATTTTATTTTATACTGTTTTCAATTTTACACTTCATTCCTGACTTCTCACTTTTTACTGTTATCTTAACTATTGGTTTTAATGTTAGCATGTTTTTTAAATATTTCTGAATATACTTTTAAAAGGTCTTTTAAGAGTGTTTTCGAACTGATGAGCTATATTTATATTTACACATATACAAATATATTTACTGCATACATACTTGTTTCACAAGAAGCTGGATTTTTAAAGAAGCATACAATGGGTTAATTGTTCTTTCCTGTTTACCTTGGGAGCGGGTTTGCCTTTTGCTTGGAGGAAGTTGATGTGGTTTGAACTTGTATATACTGTTTGAAACATTCTTGTTGCAACTGTCTGATGAAGTCTCACTAAGGGGTGAGACGAAAAGCACTTTATGGTTACTGTTTTTATTGTTTTTATCATTTGTTTGAAGCAAAGTCTAAAGAATAAACTTTGGAAACTACTACTGTGTGCGAGCCTCAAGCCCTCTTGCCTGCATTCCTGTTTTTAAAAAGAAAAATAACACCATGTTTACAATCCCCACTACACTTAAAAATAGCATGCAAAGAAAACAATGCACGACAAATACAGTATTATTAAAAAAAAGAAAGTGTTTTTTTTTTAATTACAATTAGCTTTCTCCCCTCTCTTCCCCTCCCCAAAGCATTTTTCTGAACATTAATGACATGGAGTAGGGCATATACTTTAGAGTCCAATATTTCCAGATTATCTTGTTCTGTCATAATTCATAAATATAATTATTGCATTGTAATCCCACATTAAGTTGCTAGTTCTATTACTATTCTTCTCCATCGCCCATATCCGGTCTCTGCTTCATTTCCAATGTACTCTCAATTTTTCTAATCAACTCTCATGCTCCCTTCCTTTTCTCCAACATTTTCCATTACTGGAAAAGGTTTCACAGATACAGTCTCTCTGATGTCTTTATTACCAGAGCAACAAGAAGCAGAATCTCCTTCTGTTTCACAGCTCACTTTTTGTTGGACAAACTTTTGTATTTCCTCCTTAGCATGCACTTCATCAAAAAATAATTTTGTCCCTACAGGGAAGAATACCTTGAAGACAGCTGGATATAGCAGTATGCATCTCACACCTGCGTCTCAACATTCTCTGAATAGTGGAATTAATTTACTTCTCTTTTGCCTGATATACAACGAGTAATCATTCTCCATACACACTCTGCTGTCTCCCACTTTTAGTATTTTGTCATCCTGCCACAATTTTGTCAGAATCAACTCATTCTGGTGGTAGGATTGCATCCTTACTATTAAAATATAGGTTGCTTTTTTATAGCTAGGTTTGGAGCATGCACACAATGTGCCCTTTCAATTACCAGCTCCTGCTGTGGAATACCAATCCAGTTGCTAATTTTTGCTTTCATAAAATTAATGCAGCCTGTTCCTTCCAGCTTCTCTGGTATAGCTGAAAATCTCAGGTTTTCCCTACATGGTCTGTCCTCTAATTCTATTATTTTTTGAAACATCACTTCATGAGCAGTCTCATATTCAGCCAGCATTTTCTTCATTTCGATTTTGCAGTTTTATCATCTCATCTTAATATCTGTTTAAAGCTTCTTGCATTTTTTCCAGCCTTTTGTTGTTTGTGTTGATGTACTCTATCAGTGTTTTGTTTATTTTAACTAGATCTGTATGCAGTTGTCTTATATCTTCCTGTAGGTTAATGGAAGTTATGTTTGAAGGTTACATTGCTTTTTGCTGAACAGCTGCAGAACTTTCCCCAGTGTTTCTTCCTCATGTTTTGTAGCTGATTTTTTTCCAGGTATTCTGCATTTCTTTATTTCTGGCATCCCAGCAGTGCACGTACTAGCCAGTTACTGAAATTTACCCATAAACACAAGTCTACTGGCCTTATCTGCTGAGCTTCTGTTTTCGCACTGGGAGAGATAGAAATAAGCTGTTACTCAATTTGCAGCCATCTTGGAAGTCTCATTGAATGGATATTTTAGAGCTATGAAGTTTGAGGCTCATATGTATGACAAAAGCAGAAATCTATAAATCAAAGTGGAAGGGGATGATGATGAAATGGGAGAGGGGATTCAAGAAATAAGGAAAGAGTGAGATTTTGGATGCAGATCCTTATGGAGAATAACGGTCATACAAAATATTACATTCATAAAGTGGCTGAAAGTATTTAAAGAACTAAGCCAATACAAGAGCAGAGAAAGGAGCTTTTGCCAATAAAAATGACTCCAATTAGGGGAACAGAGAATAGACAAGAGGGGGCTGGAATTTATTGGAGAAAACTGGCAAAAGAACCAGGTTATTGGGAAGAAATAACTAGAGAGGGAAAGGTAATAGAATGGGAAGAGGCCACGAAGACAGACAGACTACAGACTAGGCTAAAGGCTAGAGAATGCCTTTCATATAAGGGATTTATATCAGAGCATAGGCAAAGAGAAAGGGGTATTGGAATGCTGCCAAAAAAGGGATAATTAATAGGGCATATAAAACATTACATGATAGCTACAGGAATCAATCAGAAGGGGTATGGGAATGCTATTAAAAAGGCATAATTAGTAGGGCATATAAAATATTGCATGATAACTACAGAAGTCAATTAGAAGAGATTAGAAAAGACTGGGAAGAGAGATTGAGCAAGCAATTCACAAAATAAGAATGGGAGGACACATGCATGGCTTCTAAGTATGCAGCAAACTGTAGAAGATTTAGGATTTCTGCCTGGAAACATTTGCATAGGTATTTTTATATCTCAAGCAGACTCCAAAGAATTTTTCCTCAGGTAGATAGAAAATGTTGGAGGTATGATGGGGAAGAAAGAGGTAACTGGGAACATGTGTTTTGGGTATGTAATGGGTTGGCAGACTTCAGAAATTAACTACAGAGTAATCCATCAGAAATATTGTCTGAGCAAATGGGTGTAACTAAGGAAATTATTTTTTGAGCTGGCATAGAAGATTTGAATGGCCTAGACATAGTAAGGCCATGCTAAGTTTAATTCTGGTGGTTGCCAAAAAGAATTATGAGATAATGGAAATCAAAGTCTAAACCAACTGTATTTGAAGTACTGAATACTGTACCAGAGATAAAAGAAATGGAAGTGGGATGTTTAGGAAAGTGAAATTGGGGGAACAATATATACAGTGTAATGTTTTGGGGGAGGAGTGAGATTTAAGGAAAAGAAAGAATTTAGCAATTTATGAAATGTTGGATTGATGAAAGTCATTCAAACAAAACATATGTGATATAGAATGTTTGCAACTAGGAACATGTTAGTATGATTTTCTCTTATATAAATGTAAAATTTAATAAAAGTATTATAAAAAATGGTTAAGGAGAGGTGACTTGAAACCAAAATATGAAAGGTTAATAATGGTAGTTCAGGATAGTGGACTATGTACACATTGGTTTAGAAAGTCAATTAAACATGTAGAACAGACAGACAAATGCAGGTTCTGTATAAAGAACTGGAAACAGTCACACGTTGTGTTGCTGGGTGTAATACACTAATGGCAGAGGACCTGTATACTGAAAGGCACAATAATGTGGCAGGACTGTTGCAGTGGGGATTGTGCAAACACTACAATACTGAAGTAGTTGAGAAGCACTGGAAACATGAACCACAAAACATTTAGAGAATGATGAAGTTTATATAACATGGGATCACCCATTATCAACAATTCAAAAAATAGAAGCGATAAAACCATATACTTAGTTTAGGAAAAAAGACAAAAGTAGCACTGATCACTAAAATGGCTAAACCCAGAGATTACAGTGTCCAATGTACTGAGAGGCAGACACAAAGTCATAAAATACCAGGATTTACAGGCAGAAATGAGAGGAACATGGAAGAAAGATATCCAGACAGTTCCAATAGTAGTAGTAGCAACAGGTCTAATAAAAAAAAAGTTACAGTTGTATTTAGATATGCTCCAGATACATGTAACTTTGCATGAATTGCAGAAGGAGTTAATTCCAGGCACACAGTATGGGTGCTGCTAAGAGCACTTTTGCCTAACATCAAAGATTGAAACAATACTATTCTCATGAACTTTAATCATATCATGACTTAGGAAAGGGGTTCATTCCTGTCATGATATTACAAACCCACAGGACTTGGAGAAATTAAGCCTCTCTACACAGGGGGTAGGATCGGATTTTCCCTTGCCTGTTCAAGTGCCACACAACATCAGTGCTGTCAGACTATAGTGCTATCACACCTTTGAAAAGGCAGTTGTGAATGGCCTGTAATGCTCAGAGGACTGCTCTCATCTCCAAAACACTGATGTGCAGATAGGCTTCTGATTGGGACCAGATACCTTGGGCTGTCTTCTCTCCATTATGCTCCCCCCCCATCCAGGAGGGAAGCATCCATTGTCATAGTGGCCCTGGGTTGGAGGAATAAAAAAGGGAATGACCTGTAGAAATGTGAGTTGAAGTCAACCACCAATGGATGTGTTGATGACAAATGCTAGTAAGCCAAACCGGAAAGGTCACTGGATGTGAATAAATTGACCATAGAACTTACTTTATTCACAGAAGAACCCTGATGAAGTATCAGGGAGAGAAACAATACAGACAGCAGCGGCCTTCAGGCTGAGAAGACATAGGATCAAGGAAGTGGGTGGTGTCTGAGGTGCAGAGGGGCAGGAATGACTCCAACAATCTCAGAGTCAACCATGACCCCAGACCCTCTGTCCTGAAGCCATGACTTGGGGAAGCACTCAGCTCTAAGGAGACCAGAGTTGAGTGCATCAAGGTAGAAGCCACAGCTGAAGGCAGCCAAGCTGTTGGCCCCAGTAGGGGGGGGGGGGTAATATCAGAAAGTGTCGGAACTAAAGGCATTGGCACTGAAAAAGTGAGCCAGAAGAAGAATGGAAACAGTTGTGGTCATTGGGGCAGGTCTCAGCTCTCTGGACTGAAGTTGAAAGAATGAACCCCAGATCTAACTGGGTCTTCAGAAAGGTTCTCATGAGCTGGTCCAAATGTGAATCTTTTATACTCTTGGTAGACCTCACAAATCATGAAGAATCCAAAGAAGGAGGCTTGATGAGTCCAAGCATGGGAAAAGTGACATCCTGGGTCCAAAATGGGGATGCCTATACCCTACAAGTAGATGGTTCTGGAGAGAACCAAGATCTGTTGTAAAGGCCATGAAAAGAGAATGAATTTGACCTAACTGTGATGCCACTCTTTAGAGCAGACTCAGAATATTCATAGAAATTCAACTGGCCAGATCTGAGGTGAGCACTGATAAGGAAGGAGAGTGGAGTGCCAATCCTGGGTCCCTTGAAGTAGTCGAAGGAGCCGAGGGCCTTGCTGCTTTGAGATCCTGCTGCCTCTCTAGAGGGGACAGATATCTTTTCTTGTCCTTTTATCTAAGCTTTGTTTTCTCGTTTTCTTTTTCCTGAAATCTTATTTATCACTTTTCTTCTCTTTTTTATCTCATACTTTTCCCTGTCTTCCTCCTTTTTCTTATCAGCAATTCTGAAATGAGTGGGAGACATGTCAGTAGAGGCAGGCCCCCAGAAGAAGCAGGCAGCAAGCCATTAAGATAAGCTTGATGTTCTGATCAGCCACAGTGTGAGACCCAAAGGTGGCACACGTGCAGCAGTCCCCATTGAGGTGCTTGCAGTCAAGGTAATATATGCATATGGTTCTCATTATCAAGGCAATATACACATATATCATGTGTGTCTTGGGGGGAAACATATGCCCACACACTTTTTAATCCTTGAGGTGTTATCCATTACTGCAACTACCATTTTTTTTTTGGGAGACAGCAAGGAAATTAGGCTCACCAAACAGAAAAGGCAGTAATACACTTCAGGGAGAAAAACTTGACAGATCGGAATGGCAACAACACTAACTAATCTATTAAGAACCCTATGAAGAGTGGGACAGTATGAAAAAAAAGCATCTCTGAGCAAGCGGTTTGCAAGGAATCCCTAAAATCTGCCAGCTCATTACACTCCTACAAAAATATGTTCCCAGTCACCTCTTTCTTGCCCATCACACCTCCAACATTTGCTATCCACTTGAGGAAAAAATATTTGGAGTCTACTTGGGGTATAAAAAAACCTATGTAAATACTTCCAGGCAAGGATGCTAAATCTTCTAGATGTTGTTGCATGTTTGGGAGATATACATATATCCCCCATTGTCTCTTTGTGAATTGCTTATCTAGTCTCTCTTCTCAATCCTTTCTAAGCTCCTTTGATTGATTCTAATTATCATACAATATTTTATATGCTTTACTAATTATTCCTTTTGTAATGGCAGTTTCTGTTCTAGATTCTTTTAAAAACTCTACCAGTGCTGGTCTTTCATTCAGGAGTCCCATATATCTTTCTCTTTGTCTATACACTGATATCAATCCTTGACAGGGAAGGCAATCTCTAACCTGAAGTCCAAATAAATTCTTGGCCTCTTCCCATTCTATTACCTTTCCCTTTCTATATTTGCTCCCAATACCTTGGTTCCTTTGCCTGTTTTCTCCAATAAATTCCAGTCCCTCTTGCCTATTATCTTTATCCCTAAACACAGTCATCCCTATCGGCAAGATCTCTTTTCTCCATTCTCATGCTAGTTTGGTTCTTTGAATACTCCCTTCTATTTTATGAATATAATACGCTGTATGATTTGTATTGTTCTCTTTAAGAGTCTGCATCCACAATCCCAACCTCTTCTTCTTTCTTGAGCTTCCTCCCTGTATTATCATCATTCCTTTCCACTTTGAATTATAGTTTTCTGGTTGTGCTATGTATAAGAGCCTTAACTGTGTTGCTCTAAAATACCTCCTCAATGGGTAATCCTAGTCTGCCTTGTTCTATTGGAAGAATCAGCTTATCCCACTTGACCCTTGCTGTCTTCCCTTCCCAGATAAAATCCTTCATCTCTTTTGTAATTCCTAGCCACAGCTTCTCTGGTTGATACAAATATGCCTGACCTGTGTATAAGACTAAAGGAACTAAATACATTTTAATGGCTTGTATCTTAGTATCCATATCCATATAAAAAAGGTTCCAGTTTCTCAATTTCTGCGTTATCTTCTTAGTCTCTTCCACATGTCCTTAGCTGCCACAACAGAGTCATTTCTAATCCAGACTCCTAAATACTTTATTTTATCATGTCCCTATTAAATGGATATTGTTAGACCAATTCGTGTGTGGGTACATAATTTACCGCTATTGACTTTGTTTTAGCTTCATTCATTTTGTATCCTGAGAAAATCTGAAACTTTCTTAAAATGTTCCAAAACACTGTAATATCCTTTTCTGGTTTGCCATATATAAAATAATATTGTCTGCAAGATCTAAGCAGACTTCGGAAAGGCATTAAGGGAGAGGATATGGCATTTCAGAGTTTGAAGATTCTGAGCTGCCAGCATCGAATCCAATTGGATCCAATAACCCACAGGTTGAAGCAGACAGAAAAGACATCAGATCTACTGTAAATACACCTACTTAAACTGCATTATCTTCTTCAGTGAGAATCAATGTAACAGTGAATTATAACATACAGGTGACATACCAGACAGTATAATAATGCATTAAGGAGGTAGTATATAAAAAACAGTAGCAAAAACAATTAAATTCATCAAGTATAAGTGCAGCAGTTTACAAATAAAAATAAAATTCATGTACTTACCATAAAGACAGATATATGTTGTTTGCTTCCATCCATCCTCAATGAATGTGTCTTTGGAGCCAAGTTTGATTCGACTTTATCCACTCTCAAGCTTCAGATCCAGTGCTCAGCTTCTTTCCCTTACTCATAATCACCTGTAACAAGAAAGATACCTCAGATCGAGTTACCCCCAATACCAGAGAAAGGAAGACTGCCTCCAGACTTATAATAACCAAGAAGCCACATAGTACAAAGAAAATAAGCTGTTATGCCTAGGACTTAAAGAGCACATGATCAAGTGAAGGTAGCACAATACGGTCACTCCAGGAATCAGGAAAAATTAAAGAGAGGTGGATGGAGAAGTTGAGGAAAGACAGAATCAGATAATACAGATCTATTGTGGTACAGGCATGTCAGTCCACATATCTATTGTGGTACAGGCATGTCAGTCCACATTTAGGTGTTCATTGCCAAGGTAATATACACATGTGTCTTGTGTGTCTTGGGGGTAACTACTGTCCCACACTTTTTATCCATTACTGCAGCTACTTTTTTTTTGGAGACAGCAAGGAAATTAGGCCAGCCAAACAGAAAAGGAGATAATACACTCAGGGGAAAAAAAAGATTATGTACTTACCATAACATTTCAGCTGTGTTGTCCAATTTCATTCTACCTCACCTGTTGATTTGGATCCAACACTTGGATCTGACTCGGTCACTTATATCAGATCATCAGATCTTAGAACTCTCGAGCTCCTCCCTTTCCACAATGCCCTGCCAATTAAGGTACCTCAGATTGAGTTTGCTGCCCCTAGATATAAAGTGATACCTATTACTGAAAATAACAAAGTTAGAAAAGAAGAAGGAATCTGGACCTCAAACAAAGAATGCAGGTTCCTGTATAATGCTAAGATCTTCCCAGAAGTAAAGGATGGGGGTAGGTGGGTGGGAAGTTGAGGAAGAATGAAAATGGACAACAGAGATGGAACGTTATGGCAAATGCATACATTTTTTTCTGATGTTGCCATTTTAATTTGTTCCTCAACTGTTGGGACAGAGTCCCTAGCTAACCTTGGAGGCCCATATGGATGGATATTCTGGAGCACTGCTGAGCCAAAGGCCGCTCAATATCTAGAAATCCAACTTGTAATCAGCAATGAAAGTGTGAGGGTTAGCCCAAGTTGCAGCTACACAAATATCATCTAAAGAGGCCTTCAACCAAAAAGCTGAAGAAACTGCCACAGACCTGGTGAAATGAGCTCTAGGAGGTTTTGGTAAAGGTAATCCTAATTTACCATAGACGAAGTTTATACAATCAGTCAACCATTTGGCCATTATAATGTCTGATACTGGTGTGCCTAGATTGGTAGGAGAAAAGGAAACAAATAACTGGTCAGATTTCCTAAAATCTTTGTTCCTATGAAGGTAAAAATGAAGTTGTCTATGTACATCCAAAAGGTGTAGCAAATACTCCCTTGTTTGAAAAGTTGGGAAAGAAAACTGGGAGATTATTGATCTTGTTTATGTTTGACTCATAAGCTACAGTATGTAAAAAGTGTGGGTTTGCACCAACTGACACCCTGCTTTTTGAAAAATCAGGTAAGGAGGTTTTCAGGATAGAGCTTGGAGTTCAGATTCTCTTCTAGCCAATGTAATAGCAACTACAAAAATGGTATTCCAAGATAAAAATTTAAGGTCCACTTTGGCTAAAGATTCAAAGGGGTATTGAGTTACGGCCTGAAGCATTACATTTAAATCCCAAGAAGGAATAGGATCTTTTAATGGAGGCCTCAGCAAAAATATCCTTTAAGAAAGGCCTTGCATACTTTAAAAGAGGCTAAGGAAGAGCTATTCTCACCCAGGTGAAAATTAGAAATGGCAGCCAACTGAACTTTAATAGCTGAGAAACTAGCTCCTTCTCTGAAGACTGAAGCTAAAAATTCAAGAATCGATGGCACAGACATTGAAAAAGGGTCGAGATCTTTGCTAAGGGCCAAGAAGGTAAATCTTTATAGTAAAAGCCTTATGGGAAGATAACAAAATATGATGGACATGGGCTGTCTAGCAATCAGTGGAAAATGAGAAACCATGCGGTCAGCTTGAAACCTGTTATGTCCTGATCAGTCATGCCTGTAGGATGAGAAAGGTGGTCTGGAGTTGGATCCAGAATTCAGGGTGGATGCTGAAGATGAGGTGAGAGGAAGGGGAACCCAATCTGCTGAGGCCAAAGAGTGCAATAAGGATAAGTGTGCTCTTCAATTGAAGTGCTTTATGAAGAAACTTGGGAATTAGTGGTAAGGATGGGAAAGCATTATGGAAGCCAAAGGCTTAATCATGAACTACAGCATCTCTCAGTGACTCTCCCAATGGAGGGATCAGGACAAAGAACCTGCTGCATTTGTTGATGAGGGGGGAGGCAAACAGATTGCAGCATGGCTCAGCCCACTGATGTTGACAAACCACTCGTGATGTATCAGAAGTGACCTGCTTAGTTTGTCTGTAATCACATTGGACTTCCCTGAAATGTGCATTACTATCAAAGCAACTGGAAGAGATCACCCACTGCCAAACTCTCATGTCTCTTGACCAATGGGCTAAGATCTGTTTCCCACCTTTTTAGTGATGCACTAAACTACTGATATATTGCCTATCTGTACCGCAATTGTCCCGGATGGGAAAATGCCTTGAAAGGCCTGCACACTAATAGAATATCTCTCATCTCCAGGACACAGATAAGCGTCTTGGCCTCTTTGGGCAGACAAGTACCTTGGACTGTCTTACAACACATCCAGGTTGACAGCACCTGAGATTAAGTACAGGAATATGATATTTATACATATGTGTATATTTTCTTACTAAACATGTACATATCTGCAGACTAGTAGTAGGCAGGCAGTATCAGTGACAACTTTTGCAGTATTACACAAGCTTTCATTTGATTCCATGACATACCATATATATATTTTCTAAGTCAAATTATTAGCAGATATAATATAGCCATATTCATAATTTGGTATCAGTAAAATTACATTTTCTTGCTTACTGACCACTGTATTTGGGTCAGCAGAGACATTCCTGACCTGTGCTCTGAGCTGTTTTTTGAAATGTTGTTCCACCATGCTGCTATATGGAGAATGCTTGAGATATTTACTTAAAATATGGAAATAAGTATAATTTATATATATATATATATATATATATATATATATATATATTATATATATATATATTTTTTTTCTACTTTCAAATCTCGAAATACTGAAATATCGAATTTCAGTATCTCGAGACGACAATCATGAAAAGTCACTACAAAACACGAGAAAACCGAACGCCACTATACTGAAAGTTCAAAATATTGAATTTTCAGTGTGAGACGTTCTGTTTTCACTTGTACCATCCAACTTACAAATAAAACACAAACACGACCATCCTCCCTACACCATCAAAATGCAAAACAACACACACACACACACACACACACACACACACACACACACACACACACACACACACACACACACACACACACACACACACACACACACACACACACACACACACACACACACCAACAAAACCCTAGAAATTCACATCTAAGTAGGGGTTAAGTCCCCCTGCACCCCCAACAACCCCGGCTAATTATATACATCAACTCCGAGGTCACACTACCATGAAAAAAAAACACAAAAAACCTGCCATAACATGCCCTACACTTCCACTGCATACATTCATACCCATACTCGCAAGAAACACACACACTACACATCTACAAAAATCTCCACTTTTAAAACCAACACACACAAACTTTCACCTACCTACCCCAACCCACTCCTAACATTACCCAACAAATTAAAACATACATCATTTCTACATAAAACCCTTAAAGACTACATACCTACCTAAAGCTGCTGCACATAACCGTATATCACCCGCCATATCTACATCCCAGAACCTACTATATCTTAAAGGGACAGCAAAAAATTTACAAAAGACCACATCGCAAGTACTACACTGTCGACATTCTAAGATTTGTTATTTTGAACTTACAAACAACAGACTTTTCGTGATTGTCTCGAGATACTGAAATTGGATATTTCCGTATTCCGAGATTTGAAAGTAGAACCACACACACACACACACACACACACACACACACACACACACACACACACACACACACACACACACAGGTAAAACTCTCTGATGTCTGGCCAGGAAATAAGTACTATCATAAAATGAAAGACATTATTCCCCATTTAGGACACCAAACACTCCAAATGTTTGAAACAAACACATTTATTAAAATCCAGTATTCCAGTTAAGGACTTTCACCTCAAAAAAGACTTCACAAGAACTCATATTATCATGCTTTAATTTTTCTTCAGGTAACGGGGTGCTTTTTTTCCAAGAAAACTGCAGTATCTGCATAGATGTGCTATTAAAATTCAACATGCAAAACTGAAATTGGACTGAGAAAGCAAAAAAGCTGTTACTCCTAAAAGGTGGAAAGGGATTCATGTTGCCTGAAGAGAAACTAAAGTGTGATAGTACAAGTTCTGATGAAGTCTTTTTTGAGATGAAACCACCTAACTGAATTTTAATAAACTTGTTTGTTTCAAACAGCTGGAGATTTTGGTGTCCAAGATGGTAATCATATATATATATATATATATATATATATACATACATGGTTCCCCTTTATAATCTCGAAATACTGAAATCTCAAATTTCAGTATCTCAAAACCATAAAGGCGAACGCTCAAAATCCCGAAACTTCAAAACCGCAAAACAAAAAAATCGCGAACTTTAACACACCATATAGGATTTCATAGGTTAGTACTAGGCTAACTGCCCTTGCGAGCCATTGTAAGCCTAGGCAATTATCCTTTGTGAGACTCAAACCATGCACCTTGTCTTTGTAAGGCAAACACCTTAACCACTAGGCCACCCTCCCAACCTATCCTACCTGCACTACAACAAATCAAACAACAAAACATACACAAACACAATAACTCAAATCAACACACCAACACTACATATAAACAGGGGGGCAAGCCCACCTGCACCCCCATGTAGGGGGCTGTGCCACCCCATCCCCACCCCCCACTTATATATACTAACTCCAAGATTGCACAAACAGAAAAAAAATAGTAAACTCACACCCAGACATTCTACAGTCCCACTCACACACACTCACACACGCACACACACACACACACACACACACACACACACACACACACACACACACACACAACACACACACACACACACACACACACACACACACACACACACACACACACACACACACACACACACACACACACACACACACACACACACACACACACACACATCACACATATACAAACACCAACACATCCAACACTTACACACTCATACTTTCACCTGCCTACCCTAACCCACACGTACAACTTACAAAGACACACACATACATTCAAACCCCCATGCAAAACCCTTACAAAACACTCACTTACCTTAAATCACACCTAAATCCATACACTACACCAGACACCATCCACACAAAACACCACATGTAACTTAACGTAAAGCCATAACCGCAAATTCAAGATATTCAAATTTGCGATTATGCACTTTCGCTATTTTAAAAATTCGCCTTTATGATCTCGAGATACTGAAATTTGAGATTTCAGTATTTTGAGATTATAAAGGGGAACCATATACGTACACATAGAGACACACACATGCATCTACATATACCACAAAAAAAGGCTCAAGTATCTTCTGTTCCACTAAAGCAATGAAAAAGCTGTTTAAGCAAAACATGAGTTTGCTGTAGACAAACTGATTTGTGTTTGAAATAATTGATAAGACTGTAATAGTGGAAACAACTGAAATGAGACTGGAATGAAATTCTTTATCTGTTAGTTAACAAAACTTTTGCTGAACAGATGCCAGTCTCTCTTTTATGGGCCATATATTTTGTACTTTCACAAACATATGCTGCAAACACGGTAGTTCGATTAATAATACTTTATTAGATGTTAATATCCGAAAACTGTCTTTAATAATATTGCTGATCTGGAATGCTGGATAACAGTAACAGTGCTGATAAGTATATCCAAAGTTTCAGCACATATATATTCTGATAATATCAAGTGAAACAGTCTTTTCCTCCTGAACAGTATGAATATTTAACCTGATTTCTGTACTCTGGCTCGTGTCTGCTCTGCAGTCCAAAGGCTAACTTTCTTTCTGGAATGCTGAATATTTAATCTTTTCTGTATGTCAGTCTGAACAAACTTACTGACTTCAATGACTGTGTCTGAAGTATATTCTCATAATACCAAAAACCCTTTAATGTTTTACACGCCTCTTTAGCCTTGGTTTTCCAAACCTTGTCTTACATGTGCTACTCCAAATTCATCTTTCCCTTGAGAAAGGAACATTTTGTATTTTTGTATTTCTGCACATCTCATGCTTTATCTTTCCTTTCTAATGAATTGTCTTTCCCTGAAACTAAATGTGTACATGAATACTCACTTCTGACTCTATATTTTCAGGCCTATTATTCTACCTTAATGTAATACAGTGAATTCACTAAGAATACCCTCACTTTAACAGTGTTAATAAACTTTGGTGAACTGGAAGGTGCTGAGGTGTTCTTTTTTGTGATTAGATGTGCACAACTTGCTCCTATCTCAAGCGCATTGCATAGAGTAACCATGACCAGACTTACCACTCATCTGGCAGCACCTACAACCACATTAGCCATGATCATATTTACTGTTACTAATGTATTACTATCCAGATTTACTCTGAACAGGGTTTTGTCTGTATAATGTTTTGTACCAAGTTTGCTGCATTCTATGTGTTGTTTTTAGTTGGCATGCTTTATGGATTGCACAGATGTTCATCTGTAATGCACTAGTCTAATTTGCCATTAAGTGCCTGTGTGCTATTCCATTCAATACTGACTGGACAAACTTGTAGACTGTGTTTTACTCTGGTAAGGGATTTCTACTGTACATCATTAGTATGCACTGTGTACTGTACATGTGAATATTATTTCTTTGCAAATCATGGTGTTTTTCTGCAATAAAAGACATGAAATTAATCTTCTAAAAGTACCAAAAGTTCAAAGTTTTATTCTCTGCAGAATGATTATTTGTCAAGCGTTAAAGTGGCAGTTATAGGTTACTGCTCTGTGTGTGTATCTCTGGATCCTTTTTCGAACCAGCTTAATGACCTTCACAGAAAGTGACATCTGAACTAAATACTCAAAAAAAAAATAAATAAATAAACAAAAAGAGAGGCCTTAAACAAGTAATGCTGGGTGAAAGTTTTTCCTTTTTTTTATCATGGAGTAAGTTATTTACCAGTGTCTCTTAGCCAGACTGTTCTTACATCTTATAAAAGAAATATTGAAGCAATCATATTTGAGTCTGCTCTCTTTTTTTCTTACATAGACATCTCTAAAAAATCATGATTCACTAGTCCATCAGCACCTCAACTTGCTTTCTAGTCAAATTCATAAAAACAATCCACTAATGGATAGTTTACTTATAACTCATCTCCCTGTTGCAAGCTCTGAGTGCTGATTTTTCCAAGTTTGGAAAGGGGAGTGCAAATGACTCCAAATATGCAAAGTATATGATCTCAGATAAAAGCTAATCTGCATACCACTCTTATATTGAGATGTGCATTGCTCTTCAAGCATAGCAAACTGTGGAGAAATATTTTACCTCAACACATCTACCTGAAAAATTATATGGTGCTTACTTGCTGCTTGCTGTGGGATTTGAAGTCTTCTTAAGACACACAGTCAAGCTGTGCTGTTTACTGCTGAATCAGAGACAAATAGCTCTGCATGACTCCATCTGTAGTCTGTTTAAAGGACCAAGCCTTTCAAATTGCACACTGATAAAGAAATATATTTTGCAGGTATAAGCACAGTTACAGATAACTTATTTTATAACAAACCACACGTAGTCTGTCAGATTTGTAGCATATATTTACAAAGTTTTCCTTCATTACTGATATGAATGATGACTTCTACAAAATACCTCTCTCTGTCCTTCTCTCACATAACTGAATTACTACAATAGCTATATACAGAGCTAGTCACGCACACAAGAGATTGTTATTTCCTCTTGGTATATTTTACTGGCCTTCTATGGGAAGTCACATAATGTCTGTTTTTAGACTTTTCTATTGTCCTTTTGTGATTTAAGCACTTTTGCTGATGTGAGGATGCCATTCTGAAAGGAAACATCTGTATAAGGTGTTCCTACTGGAAAAACATCACGTATTGCTGAATTTAATGCTTGTTTTCCAGTATTGCTTTGTTAGGCATTTTCTGATGCTGTGAAGAGAAGCCTGTCTGTTATACATATAGTATGAATGCACATTGTAAACTCTATACATAAATTCAAGCAAACTTTTTCTTTCAGCATATTTACAACAGAATTAATTTCAGCCTTATATTCATAATATCTAACAATTCCCTCTGTTTTTAAACATACTCAAAACATTCTATATAAAAAACACATTAAGAAACAAAACCTTTTGTCTTTTTTGACACAAGTCAAAATGCAATTTTACATAGTTAATGCAATAAAAACATGTATTACTACCAAACCTGAATGTATTTAACAACTTTTTCTTTTGGAGACCATTCTGTGAAAATATTTTATCAGTTATGAGCTGCGTCTGTTTTAATTTTACTTGATTAATTTATTCTTTTGCAATCACATAATTTAATTTATGACTTAGAATTGTTTCATTAACTCTTTGCAACTGTTGAATTAACTATGAGACAATAACTATGTGCTACTGCAAGCATTTATACACTGCTGAAAATATACAGTTTTAATGTCATTTTAACCATCACATTGTGTTCATGTCTCTGAACTGCTCAATAACATCTTGGTAAAATACTGAACTGGGCTTAGATAATAAATATTTGAAAGCAATTATTTTACTGGGGTAAAACCAGTGATATTACAACTTGACAAATTACTTTTGAACTTATTACGATGTATCCTGTACAGTATGTATTTACACAGACTGTTTGCTGTTCATGCATTTCAATCTAGTAGGTATCCTGGACCCATTTTTTATTTATTTTTTTTTTAAACATGTTTTTTTACACATATTCATTACTAGACATTAATTTCATTTGTACTAAATTCTTCTGCATTTGTACATACAAAGACTATCATTTGTCATTTGTACATACAAAGACTGTAAAGTACATTTAGTCTAATCTTACAAATTTAATAACATTAATATTAAGCAAAATCTTGGAAAATGTTTGTCTCTTTAGAAATATCTAGTGGAATTGCCACCAAAGGCATATGTCCTGTTATTTTAAACTACATACTTAACAATTAAAAATATTCATGCTTTTTTATACCAACATTGTTTTGCCAAAAACATATTAAAATAGTGACCAATCTTGTTCAGTTTTTTACGTCTTTACTCTCTCTTGTATAGCTGTAATCAATTTTAAGCCATCTCTTGTTTTTTAAACCATCTCTTGTATAGCTTTACAGTTTAACAGGTTGTAAATACAATTTAATACTAAACAATACAATAATAACCATTATGATAGCTATTAACAACTTGTAAAATATCTTATCCTGTCAGGTTTAATCCAGTTTACCAGTATTTTTAATACACTAATACCTGTTTTTTTCCTCCCCCTAAAAGAGTATTGTCAAGAAGGAATGAGATATTATTTTCTGCAGCTTTATTAGACCCTTGTTGTTTATTTTTTCTGTAGCTTTATTTCAGACCCTTGTTGTTTATTTTTTCTATAGGTTTATTTCAGACCCTTGTGCAGTACTGCTTATACAGTCAGTGTAAAATTGAGAAAGTACCCCTCCCCCTGTAGTACTATTTGCCTGCTTTATGCTGTGAGAATAGAATGTATGTCAGCCCAACACTTTGGCCATACATTTACTTTATTTGGTTACTAATAAACTATGGACTTTTATCTGATTTGATCATTAGTAGGTATTTACACCCTCCTGCACAATTGATTTGAACTGTATGTATACTATAGCACATTTGCTGGCTGTACTTGATGCAACTGAGTTTTTTTTCTTTTAACATTTACTTGCAAACAGATTATCAGTAACATCTATGCACAACTGTGACATTTTATTACAATTACCAAATAGTGTTGCTTGTAAACATTTTAACAAGTATGTTTTAATAACAATGATGCTTTAGAAAAACTCAAGCTACTTGTCTGGTAATCAGTCTTGTTGTTTATCTTATCTTTCCAACATTTCCTGTAACTATTCATTCAGTCTAGGAAGGTCTGAGCTCACATTTTATACTCTATAAACTATAGTTAATTCTTTTGGCATTTTTCCTTTAATGTGATTGTAATTTGCATAACTATGCATTTATACAACATACATAGACATTATTTTACAATTACCTTACATGGATTTCAGTATTTTTTATTTATCTATTTAACTGTCCTGCCATTAATTTTACAAAAACTGTTTGACTAATACCATCTGTGATTTTATTTATTTTTAAAATTCAGAACTTTAACTGTTTGGTGTTACTATACAATTATAACATATGTTTATTTATATTTGCTGTTGTCTGCCTTATGCTTTTGTGCATTGTAAACAAATGTACTCTAGATGAAAAGAACACACATGCATGTCTGTCTTGTATATGTATATTTTTATACAAGCATGTCATGTCCCTACCATCCTAGCATGCATGCTTAACCATTTTCAAAACATAAACATATTATAAAATATATTTCTTTTGCACAGATTAACTGTGTATGCAGGAAATTCCCAGTCTTTGTCAGTTGAGCTAATTTATTTCCTTTATCCTGCAACTGCTGTTGAATTTCCTGTGATGTTGCATGGTCTTTCTGACATTCTTTAGTAAGCTGTTCTGCTGAATTTGAAACTCCTATGCACTTTTGAAAAGATGTGTGTATAACTTGTCTAAGCTTCCTGAACTCATTGTGTCTGTCTTTTAGAAGTGTATTACATTTCTTTGTAACAAAATGTACCAGAGTTTCTATCAGTAACTGATTTGACTGTTGTTGCAACTCTGAAATAAACCTTTTACATCTGGTGACAGAACATAACTGTCTAACATTTGAATATAATGTCAACATATTAACTTTTCTTGGTTCTTTACCTTTACAATTTTTGTCTGTACAGTCTAACCTTTGGATAATGTCATGCACTGTATTTTTATGACATTGTAAATACAATAAACATTGTTATACCACACATGATTTTATTTCAGATACCAGTCAAATATTATAATCCATTTGCATAATGCCTTACTATCAAATTGCAATCCATTTGCATAATGCCTTACTATTAACTTGCCCTAATAAGGTTTTACATTTGCTAATATGCTGTATATACATTTATTCTGTTATTATTATTACCTCTATGGCATTCATACTGTATGTAACACAGAATAATTTTCTTACCAGTCAACAAACAGGCAGATGGCCAAGCTGCTTTACTGTAGATGGTTGAAAAGTTTTTGTAGTCACTTGTGAAGTTGGTACAGCAAAACTGGCAGATTCAGTCTTACAACTTCATCTTGTACCTTTTCTGGAGAATTTATGGAACTGCTCCACCTTCCTGCAATGCAGTCTCACCGGATTTAGACGTCTATTAAACTGTATTGCTACAAACTGTTGAAAACTGTAGAAATCTGAAGTACTTCAAATAAACGTTACTGTGCTTTTACAGGAGTGACATTACCCATTCACTCCCCCTGTTTTTGGATACAGGCTAGGAACGTTGTCAAAGGGTCACCATTGAAAAATTATATAGAGCTTACTTGCTGCTTGCTGTGGGATTTGAAGTCTTCTTAAGACACACAGTCTTGCTGTGCTGTTTACTGCTGAATCAGAGACACATAGCTCTGCATGACACCATCTGTAGTCTGTTTAAAGCACCAAGCCTTTCAAATTGCACACTGATAAATATATTTTGCAGCTATAAGCACAGTTACAGATAACTTATTTTATAACAAACCACACGTAGTCTGTCAGATTTGTAGCATATATTTACAAAGTTTTCCTTCATTACAGATATGAATGATGACTTCTACAAAATACCTCTCTCTGTCCTTCTCTCACATAACTGAATTACTACAATAGCTATATACAGAGCTAGTCACGCACACAAGTGATTGTTATTTCCTCTTGGTATATTTTTCTGGCCTTCTATGGGAAGTCACATAATGTCTGTTTTTAGACTTTTCTATTGTCCTTTTGTGATTTAAGCACTTTTGCTGATGTGAGGATGCCATTCTGAAAGGAAACATCTGTATAAGGTGTTCCTACTGGAAAAACATCACGTATTGCTGAATTTAATGCTTGTTTTCCAGTATTGCTTTGTTAGGCATTTTCTGATGCTGTGAAGAGAAGCCTGTCTGTTATACATATAGTATGAATGCACATTGTAAACTCTATACATATATTCAAGCAAACTTTTTCTTTCAGCATATTTACAACAGAATTAATTTCAGCCTTATATTCATAATATCTAACACTACCGATAAATCTAAAACATCTTTGAGTGGTGTACCTCAACAGTAATCAAGGAAGTGCCTATTCTTGCATAGTATACTAAGAAGATATGAATACTTTGAGACTGTAGTATACAAAGCCTCAGTTTTATTGGCACTGTAAACAGTCCATACCACAAATTTAGTAATGGTCTTTGCAAAACATGAGCAGGAAGTAATCAGAAACATAATGCAAAATCCTTCATACTTGAACAATGTACCACTACATAAAGGCCATTTTCTGTACTATACATTTCTTTTAAAACTGTTTCTGTGATGATTTTGGACATTAGCAAGTGCCAAGTGCCATTTGTTTGAGAGGATTATAAATATGCAATTTTTAAGCATGCAATTGTTTTGAGGAAATGGTTGACACTTTATCTTAGTCTAAATAAATGTTTATGCTGTACATTATTCTTGTGCAGTATGCACAGCAGGTGCAAACTATTGAGACATTTTGTGTGTTTGACAACACAAATCTTACTTGTACATATCTATGCATTATGCACTGCTCAGTTTCATTATGTACCATCTATGGTGCAACTATACGCTACATTCACGTTGTGAACTTACAGTTTTAGTTCTGCAGATATGCATTATTTACATGTACTCTAAGCAGGTTTTTAGCTATAGCAATTATTCATATGTCAAGTGCATCTTCCATCTGGTTACTGGCTGAAAAAGGATCCCGTACAACTTCAGGTACCAGGCTAACAAAGAAAGAAAAGACTCTTGGGGTCAAAAGATACTGTTCCTGTACCTGCAGATTATAATATTACATTGCTAATGCCTAGTTTGACATATGGAATGCTCTGTGCATTCCCAAATGTAAATGGAAAAACTCAGCTCTCTCCGAGTCTTCATCTTAAAAGTGGGCCATGAGGCCATCATCACTGTGAATTTGAACTCTTGAAGAGAATACTTGAATGCACAGACATAAATTTTCAAAATGTGTTCCATTACATGCAGCATATGTCCGTAAACAGCATTATGGAATAAGACAAAAATAGTGTGTATTTCCAGACTTTTAAAACTCTCTACTTAAAAGTACATACAGCTAGGCTTCTTATGGTCCCCATAATTACTTATCTAGTACTGTTCCTGGCAATACATAATATGAATGGTTGAGTTGGTTATATGTATTATTTCCAGTACGTTTCTATCTGTAAATTATGATTATTATTATTTCTGTTTACTTCTGAGCTTAGTAGTTTTGAACTTCAAACCCTCAAGAGATAACAGTCTTCTACACAGAGATGCTTACAGGTTAAACAGGAGCATCATCATATATGTAACCTACTTTGTTCAATAATTCCGAACAAAGCCAAAAATAAGACGGGAGGTTCAAAACTACGAGTAATTTAAAAATTTTCTGTAATTCATTTTAAAAATGAGTAAAACAGACTTTACTGAAAAATAAGAAGTACAAAATGATAATATAAAAAATGTAAGCAGATGAAATGACCAATGCTAAACTATTATTAAACATGGATAAGTGATTCAGCCTGGTTCTATATGTTCCTGTCCAACTGGTGAGTTTTTTGGTGACATCGGATATCTATGTAGTTCCAGAGATAAAACAGCTGACAAAACACTACTCAACTAATAATTCAAGAAAGGGAACAGAGTCATCTTCATTGTTATGAAAAAAAGGAAGATGCATAATTGTTTGTCTGCCTTCTCAACTGAGGACTACAGCAAATGTGGTGGAGTTGTATTTGGTACATGCTGTATGCATTTACTTGACTGCAGGGGTGTCAACCAGTTAAGTTATTGCAAAGTTAACTTAAACTGTTTTTTTCTCAATTTTTAATGGTTAGCTGTATCTTTTTTACACGAAGTTGAACATAAACAGTCATACAACTTACCTATCATGATTGTGTAAGATATGAGCGAGGAATGCTGATGTTTTTGAAGGGAGCACTCATAGGTGCTATGATGGAAATGCTGCTTTTAAATGACAATGGCACTAAAGGTGTGAGTGGAAGGAATGCAGTAATGGTGCTATGGGTGCAAAAGAGTTAAGGTTGTAAAGAAAGATTAGCAGGGGCATTCAATAAAGCCTACACAGATTAATTTTCCATATAGGCATAGTGGCATGGATCTTACATGGAAGTAAGCAGCCGTGTGATCCAGTAAACAGAGCTGAGGGGCGTGCACGAGCATGCCAACACGGAAGTGACCATGGCATGCAAACCACCTCATAAGCAGGTGAAATGCATGCAAATGAGGATGTAGAGTGATCCAGCAAGCAGACAGGCAGTAGTGCAGATCCTGTGTTGGTGTCAGACGTGTACATGGAAACATGCTATATACATGAACTTAAAAAGTGAACAGGGGCTGTAAAAGCCCTGTTAGAAGGTCAGAAATATCAAGCAGACACAGATATGTGCAAAACTATGCCCTGTTTGTCCAAAATGTAATGAAACAAAATTTTAAATACATTTTTTTAATACCCATATAATGTTTGCACTGTGCGCTGCAGTGTGCAAACATGTTGTTATGCAAACAAATATGTAAAAGTGCAAGAATGAAAAAAAATATGACAATAATGCATTATAGGGCCTTGCATGGAGTATGCAGAATGGTAGATGTCTGTGGCTGCTAAAGAGGCAAGTCCTGGAATAGTGTAGTATCCAGGTTGTGTGCACGGATCTATATGCAAATGAGCTGGGGTTACTGAATAGCAAAAATGGTTATCCGTGCCTGTAGATCAAACCCGTGTAACCCCAGAACCATGTTGGTGTCTACAGAAAAGGTAGCTGACATCAAAAAGGGGTGTGTCTCTATTTCGTTAAGCACATTGGAGCACAAAGGCACCAGCTTGCGCGCCACTGAGCTGAGCTGAGCTGAGAGGGGAGGTTGTCCAGTGCTGCTAAGCTGTGTTTAGCTTTGGGGCACGTGTTTAAGCTGGTTTGAACTGTGCTGAGTGTGCCCGTTAATGGAGGTGTGTCCATTGACTGCTAAGCATTGTTTATACCTGTGACACAGGTTTGCACGCTGCGCCACAGTGCTTAGCAAGAAAGGCTGTCAAAAAAAAAAGGAAGAAAAAGAAATTGGCTGAGAAAGCCAATCATATATCATTTACTGATGACCCCTGTTCCACCTAAACTGGGCCATTCCAACCACTCAGTGATGTACTTGGCAAGTGGAATGCACCATATTTAGCCAATCACACAGGTTAAATCTGCAGCAGAGCACTATAAAGTATGCATGCACCTTACAATCTGATTTCCCCTCCATACTCTACACCACTGAAGTACAGACTTGAGAATTTTAACTAAGAGAATGCTAGGGGCTGCTGCAGCTCTGCTACAACTGTATGTGATAGATGCTGAGGTCAGTGCTGATGCTGCTGCTGACAATAGGCCTAGACTGAGAAGGAGAAGAGTGTTCAGGCCCAGGGTAACCTTCCAGGGGCAACATGAGCTGGAGATTGTACAGCACTACAGGGTGGACAGGGACATACTACATGAGCTCACTGAGCTCTGCCTCCCTCAACTCAGACCCAGAGCCAACAGAGGGGAACCCATCCCAGTGGAAACAAAGGTATGTGTTGCCCTTAGGATATTAGCTATAAGTACTTTTCAAAGACCAACTGGGGACATGATGGGGGTCCCACAGACATCAGCATCCAGGGTACTCCACCAGTTCCTGTATGCCATGCAAACACATGCCAGTAAGCACATTTACTTACCCCACACCCCTGAGGAGAGGGCCAGCAGTCTGCATCTCTTCTACCTTGTAGCACACTACCCTGAGGTACTGGGTGCCATAGACTGCACTCATGTCCACATCAAAGCACTACCCAGTGAGGAGAGTAGAGTCTACTTCAACCGCAAGGGGTATCACTCCATCAACTGCTAGGTCATGTGCAATGCTCAGGGCATTATCATGAATGTGTGTGCTGGCAGTTATCACAACTCCCATATCTGGCACTCGTCACAGCTGTACTAGATGTTTCCTGGGGGCATCCTGTACGGCCATCTACTGGGGGATGCTAGGTATGCACTGAAACCGTGGAGGATGACACCCATCAGAAATGCGCACACACCTAGCGAAGAATGCCATAATGATGCACACTCACAAACTAGGAACATCATAGAACATGTGTTTGAGCTGCTCAAGTCATGGCTCCAGTGCCTCAATGTATCTGGTGGAGCCTTGCAGTACTCTCCAGCCACATGTGTACAGATGTTCACAGTATGTGCCATGCTACACAATATGATCCTGCGGAAACAGCTGAGGCAGGATCATCATGGGGAAGGGGCACAGCCCCCCACCAGTGCCTAGGTCCCCACAGTCACACCCACAGGGGGACTCAGAGGAGGAACCTCCTGAGACTGTCCCTGTAGGCAGATGTAGGTGTGCCCAGTATGCCTTGGCCTTGGCCAAGAGGCAATGGATATCACATGCACTGACAACCTAGGGTCCAAGGGACTGACACCTTACTCCGACTCACATACATAGCAAAAAGGATGCCAGCCACACCACACAACCTGTATCTAACCATGTACTGGCTGTGTGCCACATGCATCAGACAGAGTCAGCCCTGAAACACAGCTCTCTCAACTGCTGTATTCACAAGGTAAGTCACTCTCCTATACAAACTAGACTACGGTAGCATATGTATGGACCTGCTGCATGTATGCAAGAGAATAGATTGGGCTACTGGGAAACTTGCAGAGATCTAACAGCCACTTGGAACAACAGGTACTCTGTCCAATACTGACTGCCCCATAATAATCATTAGGCCACATGGCTGGAAACCCCACTGCATTATGCAAGGAAAATAGCAAACAGTGGGGTGTTAGGACAGAAGCATGACTATCAATCCCAGAGTCCCCACCCTCCAACACATCTCTGTTCCCATACAACTGCAGTAACAGAGTATGTTTGCAAGAATATATCAGCAGACCACACATTTCCAGGGCTGTGGCATACAACCTGGCCACATACTTTACCCACAAAACACAGGGGCCAGTGTATGTCTGTATGCTGTTAGTGTGAAGAATTACACCTCTCTCTCTGGTGGCTGATGTGGCTCACTGGGTTAAGGACTTTAGCATGGGTAATGGTTCAAAGCTGGCAGCATCTACAACTTTTGCATGTGAGTTACTTGTATGGTAGGAGTCCCACATACTATCATAACATTGCAATCTGTTACTGCAAGACATCTGGACAAAGCCAGAGAAAATTGGGGGACAGAGGGCCAAACCTACAGAAAGGCATCATACATGGTCTGAGTAACCTAGAAGGTGGCTAGTATAACAGCAGGTTGCAACAGGTAAGATTAGATGCAGGATGTAAAGGCCATCACTTAAATGTCTCTGTAGTTAGAACACTTCACTGCCTGCATTTTACACTATAGTACTGGAAAACCACAACTGTATGAGGAACAGAACAGACCTATAGGGCAATAGGCCAGACATTCTGCATAAAACACGTACAGGGAGAGGTATGCAAACTGTCACCCTGTATGTGGTGTTACAGCTTGTACCTCAGTCAAATCAAACCTCTCAACCTCTTACAGCAACAAATTTGGACAAAGCCATGAATATAAGTCGGCCAAAGGCCCAAAAATAGAGGCAAGTGTTAAATATTATTCCACTTACAAATGTAAAGAATTGATAGACTAACACGTCTTGCATTATCATGAATCTCCAGAAGTGTCTGCAGTCTGGATCTCAAATGTCTGCCATTATTTCCTAATGTCACTCTTTAATGATTTGCGCTTTATGCACTTTAAAACTACTGGTTGCTTTCTGAAGGTGTTTTTTTTTCTATTTTAGTAGTTTATTTTGTGTTTTTTGGTTTAATGATTTGCCACTAATGTGCCACAAAACCATAATGTTATGTAACATGGACCAAAGATATGAGGCAAATATCTGTCCATTCTGTGTAAATCTGTACAGTTGATAGGTATGAGTCACATGCTATATTCAGCAACTAGCCAAGGAATGTCTTGGACAAAATAACAGGAAGATGCTGGAGTGTGGAAAGAAGTGCAGCAGCCAATGGTCTGCAGCACACAAAATCCTGGAGTGGAGTACAGGTAGGTGTGGCCTGGAATCACCTTGTAATTACTGACAGTCACACTGGGCATGCTCCTATACTTACCTAACTTGAGCCCATGTCTCTTGCCTCTTCTGCCCAAAAAACAGTTCTGTGGACATATGTCTGTGCATACATACAGACAGGTATGTATGTCTCCCCTATCCCATCACACATGATTACTCTAGCTATCAGTATGTGGCGTGTATATATATATATATATATATATATATATATATATATATATATATATATATATATATATATGTGTGTGTGTGTGTGTGTGTGTGTATATATATATATATATATATATATATATATATGTGTGTGTGGGGGGGGGGATGTATGAATGTCCCCACTTACTCAGAGAATGCTGGGGATATCTGCACCTACACATCACAATAGTTGTCTATTGGTAACACACCAATGCTGCAAAAGGACATAATCCACACACCCACAGAACCCTATGCCTGTGGAATATCACCCTGTAGACAGACAATGGTGAGCAGATTGTGTAATGTGCAATGGTTGTAATGCAGGCCTTGGACAGACCATATTGTCCATGGCCAACTGTCCACTTATCAAATTGCAACCAACCAGACATGGCCATACTGGAAACTGTACACACATAGCAGGGGTATTAACAGGCATCCCACTCCTATGACACTAGAGACAATAACAGCAGCACAATGGAGCACTTTGCAGGCCTCACATGCTGTTTAATAAAAGGCCACTTTGTGAAGGCCACAAATACTGTGGCTGCATCCACAAATATTACAGACATAACATGTGGCACAACTAGATAGGTAGGGGTTCTAATCTCACAACAGGTAACTCTGTGTGCCTGTGTGTATATACAGACATATCCCCTACAGCAGTAAAAACATGCCCATGTGTCATATGTCTGTGCAATGGTATCATTTTTTGGCCTATGACTAGCTGCTTTCCTCAAAAGTGTCCTCCTTTACAAAGCCTGCTGATGGCATCCACCTTAACAGCACTAGCTGACAGTCTACTTTCAAGTAATCTCCATGGAGCATGTAATAAGTACTGCAAGCTGTAGTGTGTACTACTAAATTACTAGATAGGTAGGGGTTCTAATATCACAACAGCCAACTCTGTGTGTGTGTGTGTGTGTGTGTGTGTGTGTGTGTGTGTGTGTGTGTGTGTGTGTGTGTGTGTGTGTGTGTGTGTGTGTGTGTGTGTGTGTGTGTGTGTGTGTGTGTGTGTGTGTGTGTTTGTAGACATGTTTCCAACTGCAGCACTATGGACAAGCCCACATGGGCAATCTCTATGCAATGGTTATGCATTTTATGGGCCTAAGACTAGCTGTTGGCCTCTAAATGCCCTCCCCTGCGAGCCCTGCTGATGTCATCCACCTTAAGAGTACTAGCTGACAGTCCAAACTCAGATAAACTCCATGGTATATGCGATAACTAATGTGAGCTATAGGTGTAATAATTGTCATTCCCTTGAAAGCAGAATGTGATGATGCAGTCTGAGGCCATCCAGGATAACAGCATTCTCAGCAGCTGTGAATGGGGGATGTCTCCTGTGATACATTGTTCCTGTAAAACAAGAAGGGTATACATTACAGGAACAGATACATGGAGATCCACTATGTACAGACCCTCCGCAACCAGTACAGCCTGCATTATCCACTGCTTCCTTACACGTCATACCCCACAGTCTATCAACACACTATGTGTGGCTATCATCAAGATAGTAGCAATACTGGGTATGTCCCTCTGTGCTGTGACAGATTCTGCTGTACATCTCTACACCCATCATTGCAGTCTACTGTGGTGTGTCCCCTACAGGCAAGCTCCCACTAATATGTCATACAGCCACTGTCGGACAAATAGCTGTGTGATATTACAACTATATGAGGACAGTCCATCCACAGCAATGTGCCACAATGACAGACAGCAATGCAAACCTGCTGTAGTATATGTTCTCTGTAGGCATCCCACCTCCCACTACACAGATGCTTGTGGACTGTGAATATGTGCTTTATGAATGTGCTCCTTTTGGCACAAACATGTGGATGTCTGACAAATGGTTGGCCATTCATTGATGGTTGTTGGACACTAGGGAATCTGGCTGTCACATGCCAGACCCCTCAGAAAACAAGTATGCTACAGTAATATCTGTTAGCGTATTCATAGTTTTACTTTGTATGGCCAATAAGTATCCCCTGTCACTAAGGTTGGGCCTGTGTCCCCCCATTACTTATGGCTATGACCAAATCTCCTGCTGTACGGGGTTGACAAGTATGTTAGCCATCTCAACCAAAGAGGGATGAATGTCAACAAAACAGTGACCTAGCCAGCATACATCAGGGACAGTCAGGGACACATGTAGAATGCCATCACTATTTATGTGTGGCATTGACAGACTGAGAGGTTGTGAATGACAGCACATAATTTGATGTTACAGGAGTGTACACCCTTACTTAGTGTCACTATGTCTAACACAGATTCCACTAGTTTTCCTACAACAGCAGACCTGTGTAGGAAGGAGTAACAGGGGCAAAGCTGGGATTTGACTCAAAGCAGGGACAGTTTTGAGGCATGCCTGTAGCTGTTGGACAGTACAGTATCACCAACATGTCAATACCATAAATGTATGACAGGCCTACTGTTGTAATCCCTATTCCCCATACCTCCATCCTACCATCTGCATCCCATTACACGGGGTCATCTATTACATACCTGGTAGAGTGAAGTACTCCTTTTTTGAAGCATTCCTTAGAAAATAGCTTGCAACATTGTTGTTTGTGTGACTAAAACAACATACAGACCTGTTCCCCATAGGCAGTTGATTGCCTTTTGCAGGTAATGCTCATTAACAGGTAATTGCCTGTGCACCAATCTGTGCCTCAGACTTGCTAATTGCATCCAGAATGGCTGGGCTGCACTTTCATTAGCCAATGACATGGCACTACAATGCAATATTTAAGGCCTTCATGTAGGCCTTGGCCCCTTTCTTAGACTTTGAGATGGACATTAGTGAGGTGTGGAGACTACAGTATCACAGATGGTAGGTACAAATACTGTCCACTGTTGAGATTTCTGAGGTATGTTCACAGTTTTGCATGATATGTTTGGCCATTGTCCCATGACATTGTGATTGTCCAGCAGTTTACTGGTAAACAATGTGAGTTGAGGTCAGTAAGGAGAGGGAGATGTGAATGTGAGACATCATACCTGTCAGACTATGCATGCTAATGCAGTAGCTGCTATTCTATCAGGTCACTAACTTTGTAGGAGCAAACTGTGAAACATGTCCCTGTCGCTGGACCTTTGACCCCCCCCCACCTTTTATGTATGGTTGTGTCTGGGTCCCTTGTTCTACGGGGTTGTGAGGTATGGTAGGTCTGTAGCAGCTAGCTTAACATACAGCTGCGTATGTTCCAGCTGCAGCTTAGGACACATAGGGGGGAATGTGAACTCTTTGGAGGACAGCAAGCTGTACGTGTAACTGAGGGAAAAGTGTCACCTGTGTCATCATAGCAGAGCCAGGGTAAGGATGCCCTTTACAGTCCAATCAAGGCATGTGCATAAGGTACATCTGTTATGTAACACTGGCAATCACAGAGTTGGAGGTGGTATATAGTTTGGCTATAGAAATATGTGCAGTGTGTCCCTACCTACAGGCCTCTGACTTGCAAACATGGATAGCAGTTAATGCAGTAGTAGCAAACTGTGTGGGTTAAAATTGCATGACTCCGTCATTACTTGCTGTGTTCAGAAGAATGTAATTGATGTGCAACACACTGGATTCAAACCCAGGACTGTAGGTGGCAAAATATACTACACCCAAGGGATTTAACAGACTGCGCTACTGAGTCAGTGCTGTAGCAGGTGTATTTGCAAGATATATGTGCATACATACAGTCTGTCACACACGTTGACTGCATCCATCATTATGTGCATGGCTTTCAAAGGCATTTGTTGTGCAACACGGTCCCAGTTGTACACATGTACATTGCCATTGCTGCCTTAGCAGGTGTGTTTAAAGATGTTGCTGATAAAAGGGAACAATTACCTGCTAACATATCTCTCAACCTCTTAGAGCAAGAAATCTGGACAAAGCCATAAATAAAAGTGGGACAAATGCCCAAAAATAGGGACAATCTTTACATGTTGCTCTTAAAAACTTAGAATGTTGATAGAATAATAGGTTTTGCATTAGCATGCGTTTTCTGAAGGGTATGAAGTGTGAAACTCAAATGTCTGTCCTGATGTTCTAACCTCAATCTTTGATGACTTTCCAGTACTTTGCCATCAAAATAAAATTTTATGAAAACTGGGCCAAAAATAGAGGGCAAAATTCTGGACATTCTGCAACAGTCTGTACAGTTGACAGGTATGCCTGCTATCCCAGGCCTCACGTACATCCATTATTATTTATTTGGCTGTGTACTGGTGAAGTGTTTGCATCACAGTCCCAGGCACACACTCATTTTTCCCATTATATGTACTTGCAGTGTATCAGAGGCAATCAGTACATTTTGCTGGAAACACCTGTTTTAATTCAGAGCTGAGTGGCCTAGTGGGCTAATGCATTATGCTGTCATTAATAGGGGCATGGGTTCAAGATGTGGCAGGGGTGATTATTTTGCTGATTTGCCTAACACTGTGAGAAACACATAAGACCATTAAGGCACTTTTAAGCAGATTTGAGCAAGTCTCCACTTAGCGCTGCGTAACCCCCTGCTAAAAATTATAAAAGAAAAAAGGGGTGATAGGACAGCGGTGAAATGGGGTCAAGCAAGGGGAAAAACATATTGACAGACAGGTATGGTTGTGCAGGAAGGGTGTAGGAAAGGACCACAGCTTTCCATTTCTTGTACAGCAACAGCTGTGCAGGTTTTACAGAATTTGAACATGAATTTGGCACCTCACACCCAAGAGAGGGGGGTGAGGACAACATAAATGTAATTAATTAATTTCATAATTACTTTTGTCTAGTGAGTGGACACGTGCAAAATGGAGACTATGTTTGGGGCAATATTTTTATTTTTTTTTTGTAGGACAGGTGCCCACTTTTTTTTTTTTTTTTTTTTTTTTTTAGGAGTGAGTGGAATGTTGGAGGAAGGATGTACGTATATGTGCGGAGGTAAGATGGGAAGGAGAGGTTGCATTTGCAGACAGACAAGACAGCTGATGGGCTGGTGTGTGACACATGAGGGGGTAAACACCTTGGATGGGGAAGGTGTTGTGGAATCTGAGGTGCATGTGCCTCCAGACAGCAGCAGCATGACTGAGATCCCCACCCATGGGCAGTCGGCACTAATTCTTCACTGCCCTGAAGGTGGCTGTGCTGGAGGTTGGGCGCTGGGGCTAGCAGGCCCCACTAGATTGTCCAGTCTGCCCTCAATCCGGTGCAGGTGACGTTCATAGCTCCTATGAACAATCCTGTACCATGGCTAGTAGCTGATCCTGGGTAACAACCCCCCCTCTGCCCCCCACTCCTGGGGGGATGGGCCCATCCCCTGAGGCAGTTCCACCGGAAGGTGGTGCAGGGACAGAGGAGGGGCACCACCGGCTTGGGTCCCAGACATGCTGGGATCTGGTGCCATGGCTGGCTGAGGTAGGATAGGTGGATCAGCAGGAACTGGCCTACCCTGACGTGCCGTGGTCATGCATGTAAGCCAATATATATAGGTGAATTATGAACAAAACCATTGTTAGTAATAATAGTATGCCAGAATATTAATAATAACCCTTTTACAGTTCAATGCATATTATGTGAAACACAACAATAAATAACAGAACAGTCAGTGTATTAACAACATGCCAGTAACAGTTACGGCATAAGGAAAAACAGAACAGGCAATTCAACAAAATATGTTAATATGCAACCATAGTAATACATAACATTAATAAAACACATGCCCCAAAATAAAGTTTATGGAACAATATACGTTAATAGTAAACCATAACCCATATATAAAAATAATAAATATATGAAGATAAGGTGTGGGAAGAGAGAGAAACACAGTACATTAATACCATCATGGGCTATACGGTTGACAAGAGTAATTTATTTATTTATTTATTTATTTAAATTTGTTGACCGGGAGTGTCCGACTGGACGTGGGTCCATTTTCAGCGGAGGCCCGGGGAGAAAAGCTCCACAGTAAAATAAACAGACAGTAGTTACATTGGATTACATAGTGATTAACAATTTAACATAGAAATTACTTACAACATATTTACAGATGAAGAACATAGTACATCAGTAGACAACTAGAATCTTTATCTGTGAAGTACATAACAGGCATTAACAAATGTAACAATGAGAAGTTCCTGCTGTATAATAAGTACTAGGCTTATGAGCATCTGAGCTTGCTATCATCAAGGTAGTTAGTGGAGGTGAAAGAAAGGTAGTAGTTGGATGGGGTGGATGATATTAGAGTGGGAGTTGCAAGGGCATAGCCAGCGTGTTTTTAGGCGCGCTTTTAATAAAGTTTTGAAGTTGGTGCATGATGGTACGGAGGTAATTGTGGGTGGGAGTGAGTTCCATAATTTGGCTATGGCGCAAGAGAATAGTGCTTCACCAGCAGAGTTATTGGCTTTAGTGATCTGCAAGTGATTTTTGTTGCTGGATCTTAGTGGTCTGGTGGTGCGATAGGGTTGGAGTAGATTCTGGAGGGATGGGACATTTAGTGGATGGTTTACTAGTTTGTGGGTGAGTGAGAGTTGATACCACTGAAGGAGGTGAGGGAGTTCAAGCCAGCCCAGTTCAGCAAGTGAGAGACAGTGGTGACTACGGTAGGATGCCCCTGTGGCGAATTTTGCGATTTTGTTGTAGCAGGTCTCTAGCTTGTTTAAATCACATTGCCTTAGGTTGGTATATACTGGAGAGGCATAAAGTAGGGTGGAGATAAGGTGGGAATTTGCTATTGAAATCTTTGCTGCTTTGGTGAGAAATTGTTTATTTCTGTATAATGCTCCTAGATTTTTGTGGACTTGTAAAGGTCACTACAGTCAATTAATACAAGTGATGCTCATGTCCCCTGCAGTCACTGCTATTGGGTTCTATTCCCATGCCTGCCAAGCAAGGCATGACAGTTGCTTTACAGGCCTGTCTTTTCTTTATGTGTAAATGTGCCCTATAGCTGCTGTAGCATGTACATACCTCTCAAGCTATCTGCATGGGACACTATGGGCCAAGCAGTAACACCTGCAGGTACACGACTACAAAAAAGTCTTGCACATCAGGTGGACCTATTTAACTATCATGGTGCACTGTGGGCTGCTATTGACATATAACCATGTTGATGATACATCTGTGACAGATGAATTACACAACGGTGATTACATTCTGTGACAGTGTGACACTTGAGAGACATGCATGTGTATAGTAAAGAGAGTCCACAACTGTCATGCCTTGCTTGGCAGGCATGGGAATAGAACCCAATAGCAGTGACTGCAGGGGACATGAGTATCACTTGTATTAATTGACTGCAGTGACCTATACAAGACACACCAGGCATACACCCATACCAAGATTAACACATTTTATTTCTTTTATGTTAATTTATTTTATGATTTCACAGACTTTATTTTATGCATTAATAGCACATTGGTGGTAATGATTTTAGCAGTCTGTGACATCTGAAAAAACAATCATTTACACATAAAAAGAAGTTATGTACTTACCATAATGTTCCATGTGAGTTGTTTATCTTGCCTTTATTCTCACTGATGGGTTCAGAGTCGATTCTCGGCTCCGACACGGCCGATAGCAAATCTCAAGGTTTGCCAGTAGATCGAGACCAAGCCCCTTATCCCACAATGCACTGCTGGAATTACCTCAGATCTTGTTTGCTGCGAGTAACAGTATATATATATATATATATATATATATATATATATATATATATATATATATATATATATATATATTATTTATTTCTACCAAGAACACTTCCCGAAGGGGAAGAAGAAATATTGAATAACCAGGATGGTACTAGCCTCTAAGTCAACAGTCAGCCAGGAGGGGGAAGGAGGGAGGGACGTGAGAATAAAGGCGAGATAAACAACTCACATGGAACATTATGGTAAGTACATAACTTCTTTATGTAAAGTTGTTAAATCTCGCCGTTTATTCTCACAGATGGGTAGCGTCCCTAGCACCCTCAGTCTTGGGTGGCTCATGGAAGTATGTTCTTCAGTACCGTGGAACCAAAGGAAGACCTGTCCCTTGAAGCCTTATCTACTTTGTAATGCGTGATAAAGGTATGAGGCTTAGACCAAGTGGCTGCAGAGCAAATATTGTCAAGGGGCAATTTAGCTTGAAAAGCAGAAGACGTAGAGACGGCTCTGGTAGAATGAGCCTTAGGTTTGTGTGTTAATGGCATGCTCGCATTCTCATAAACAAAGGATATACAATTGTATAACCATTTAGATAAAGTTGTTTTTGCCACTGGATTGCCTTTTCTGGCTTCTGAGAAGGATACAAAAAGTTAATCTGATTTTCTAATATCCTTAGTTCTGTCAAGATAAAATCTGAGCTGTCTGTGTACATCAAGTTTGTGCAGCATGTATTCCAATTTGCTAGAGTGGTTGGGAAAAAAGACTGGCAGCTAAATGACCTGACTGATATTTGATTCTGAACAGACTTTAGGTAAAAATGACGGGTTTGTTCTGAGAGATACTCTATCAGCATGGAAAATCATGTAAGGTGGTCTGATAGATAATGCTTGAAGTTCTGACACTCTGCGGGCAGAAGTAATGGCCACAAGAAAAATAGTTTTCCAGGATAAATATCTGAGATCACAAGACGATGCTGGTTCAAAAGGGGGAAGAATAATTTGAGACAGCATAAAGTTTAAATTCCAGGGAGAATAGGGAATTTTGATAGGAGGTCTCATGTGAAGAACACCTTTAAGAAAAGTCTTAGATAATTTATGGCCCATAACATTTGAGCCACCAAACCCAAGGTGAAAATTTGAGATGGCAGCTAGCTGGACTCAAACTGTAGCAGCTGCTGCCCCTTCCTTAAAAATCTTTGTCAAGAATTCTAAATAGATGATAGCAGAGCTCGGAAAGGGTCAATTTTCTGCGTGTTGGCCCAAATTGAGAACCTTTTCCATTTACTGTCATATAATTTCCTGGTAGATGGCTTGTGAGAAGACAAGAGAATTTGTCTTGTATCTTCTGAAAATGAATGAAGCCTGGCAATTAGGGAAAGTGGATTAGCCAAGCAGTCAGTTTCAGGGACTGCAGTGAAGGATGGAGGTCCCCTGACGACTGCATCAGAAGGTCCGGAACTGGGTCCAGGATCCATGGATCTTCCAACAGATGATGGTGGAGAAATGGGAACCAAATCTGTCGCGGCCAGTAGGGGGCTATGAGAATAACAATCCTTCCCAGCGATTTTGCTTTCTGTAAAAATCTAGGTATCAATGGGAAGGATGGAAATGCATAAAGGAGACCCGGGGGCCAATCGTGTAAAAGTGCATCTCTCGGGGGATGACCGGGAGGTGGTATTAGGGCAAAGTAGCTTCTGCATTTTGAATTGATGTGGCTGGCAAAGAGGTCGCAGCAAGGTCGGCCCCATTTGTGGAAAAGCAACTCCGCAACCTGTTGTTTGAGAGACCACTCATGAGGGAGCAATATCGCCCTGCTTAGCTTGTCCGCTATCATGTTGGATTTCCCCAGGATGTGTATTGCTAACAGAAAATGCTGGGATGACACAGCCCATTGCCAGAGCCTGAGGTCTTCTCGGCAAAGGGGATAAGATTTGGTTCCGCCTTGCTTGTTCAAGTACCAGACTACTGACATGTTGTCCATCTGAATTGCAATAGTTCCTATAGGGAGAGAGTCCTGAAAGTACTGCAACGCCAGAAGTACCGCTCTCAACTCTAGAACACTGATGTGCAGATGTGATTCTTGATCTGGCCATGTGCCTTGGGCAGTCTTTCCCTGAAAATGCCCCCATCCCCACCCTATCAGGGAAGCGTCCATGGTCACAGTGGCTACGGGGGGGGGGGCAAAGGGTCTTCTGATTGTGACATGAAGAGACGTCAACCACCACTGAAGGTCTCTCTTGCAAGAATCGGTGATGAGAATCATGTGGTGCATTGGTAGTTTCTGGTACGACCACTGAGCAAAGAGGAGCCACTGAAGAATACACATATGCATCCTTGTGAGTTGTATAGCCAGGATTGCTGCCGCCATCAAACCTAGCATCTTCAATACCTCTGCTGCCGTAGCTTTGTTCTTTGACACCAGTGAGCTGATGTGTTGGCGGAGAAGTGAGACTCTTTCGATAGGAAGATGTAGAGTGGTAGTTGAGGTATCTAACTCTGCTCCTACAAAAATGGTATGCTGCGATGGCGATAAGGCAGACTTTTCAAAGTTGATTGTAATGCATAATTGGCAGAGTGTCAGAGTGTATTGTGTTGCCTGAGTCAATTGATGCCTGGTGGTAGCGGTGAGGAGCCAATCGTCTAGGTATGGAAACACCTGGAATCCTAGACGTCTCAGGTGAGCCATGACCACTGCCATGCATTTGTTGAACACTCTGGGGGCTGTAGTGAGGACAAAGGGCAGGGCTCGAAACTGGTAATGATTGGCTCCCAGCCGGAAACGCAGATGATCTCTGGAGCATCTGTTCATCTTTATGTGATAGTACGCATCCTTGAGATCTATGGAGCACATTCAATCACCTTTCCCTAGGAAGGGAAGAATGGAATGAAGCGTGACCATTCAGAAATTCTTTTCCTTTATGAACTGGTTCAGTCTGCTGAGGTCCAAGATAGGTCTCCAGTCCCCTGTTTTCTTTGGTACCAAAAAGAATCTTGAGTAAGTTCCGAATCCAACTTGGTCTGCTGGGACTGGTTGGATGACTCTTTTTTTCTAGCAATCTGTGGACCTCTACAATTGCTTGTCCCCTGAGATTCAGTGGAACATCTGGTATTCTGTTTACAGGAATGGGAGGGGAAGAGAACCGTATGAAATATCCTCTGGAATGATGCTTTGTACCCATGTATCTGACGTTATGTTTAGCCAGGCTTCTGGGTACAAAGACATGCGACCCCCGACTGCCTCCAGAGCCAAACAGTCAGGCCCCCTTTCAGGGGCACTGTTAGGGTTGACCAGAGAACTGACCCCTATCACCCTGTTACTGCGGACCCCCTCTGTCGTGAGGGTGGCGTCTTCCGTTATAACCCCCTCCTCTGCCTCTAGAGGGGCTTTCTCCATGTGTGTCCTGAAAGGCTCCCTGTGCTTTTTGGAACCACATTTTCCCTCCCCTAGGGCCCTTGGGGTAGGGCCAAGTAGGGGTAGAAAAACAGACTCCAACGGCAAATAAGGTCTTGCCTTCCTGCTCACACCTGGTTAACGTTTCCTTTACTTTGGGCCCAAACAGTGATGAGCCAGCGAATGGGGTGTTGATAAAGGAAGACTTAAAGGGTTCAGCAAAGGAACAGAGATGCATCCAGGCTTGTCTTCAAAGAGCAATGCCCGAACTAGCAGCTCTACTCGAACCATCAGCTGCATAGGATATGAGACGCATGGACGAGTTTACCACTGAGTTTAGGGTAGCGAGCTGGGCGTTGACTTTGTTGGCTACCCCTGCAGCTACCGTACCCTGGAGAGTATCTCCTAGCTCTTTCAGGAGATCTCTTTGCAGTCTCATAAAGTGAGTTAAGTAGTTCAGTGATCGCAGAGAAAAAGTCGCTGAACTAAACATGCGTTTCCCATATCTATCCATGACCCTAGAATCTCTGTTAGGAGGATGGATAGATGTGGATGTCTCAGACACCTCCTTTTTGGTGGCTACAGCTACCACCATGGCATCAACAGGCACTCCCTTTGTCAAAAATGGCTTGTCCACTGGGGCAGACATGAATTTATTGGGCTTACGAGGAACAGGTTCCATGACCTCTGGTGACTCCCACGCCTTATGAGAGATCAGTTCCATGAGCTTGTTGTAAGGCGGAGACACCCAAGAAGTGGAAGGTTGAGACCCAAAAGCCTTCAAGAGCACGGACTCATCCTCAGTAGGAGTATTGGACTGCCAATCGCCCCTCTGACTAAGGATCTCTAATATCTCTGCAAAGGAGATATCCTCAGAGGGGGGGATCGAGGGGACCCTTCTGACTCATCCAAGTCCGTGTCAGATGTCAAAGACTCCTGTGGGGAGTCTAAGTGCCTCCTCTTGCATAGTCTCTTCCTGGGCACCTCCTCAGTGGGGGGATCTGGGGAGGTCTCAGAAGAACAGGGGGCACCCTGTGGGGGTACTTGAGGCTCGGGATCTCTACTCTTAGGGGGACCGGTAGACAAAGAAGCAGACACAGGAGCTTGAGGGGAGAGGGAAGGCTGAACTGATGCTGATGTTGTCTTTGGAGACAAAACTCTCCTCATAGCATTGAAGGCACCATGGCTCCGACGAGAAGGAGTGGATAGACCCGAGAGTACCGTCCGATCCTCCTGCACCAAAACCCTGGGCTCCGAGCCTGAGGTAGGAGCCGAGCTCATCCGAGCCGAAGCCCTGAGAGGAAGAGTCAGCACCGACAAATCTATTCGACTATCCTCCCCGGACCCGATGGGAGAGCGTCGGCTCCTAGAGTCCTCGGTCAGTGCCGAGGAAATCCAAGTAGATGGAGCCAATAACACTGGTGCAGGTACTGGCTCCAAGGGTTCAACAATCATCGGTTCAGTTTCCTTTGGCTCCAAGAGTCCAGTATGGCTCAGAGAAGGAGTAGACAAATCCGGTTCCATGGTCTTCAGCACCGACGAGCTGGTCAGGGCCGACAACAATTTGGCAAGTCCTGGTACCTGTAAAAGCTTCTGCACTAGCCGATCCATGTCCAAATCTGAAAGGCTGACTGAGGACTTAGATGAATGCACCGAAGGTGCTGACTGGAGCAGAGGAGAAGAAGGAACTTCAGAGACCGGCTCCAATACTGAGAGCTGGTTCCGAATCAAAGGTACACTCAGTTCCGAGGTCTGTGGAACCGATGACCCTCCCTCTGAAGTTTTCGCCTTTTTTGCCACTTTAGGTTCTGTAGATTTTGTGGATTTGGAGGACGTGCTAGTACCCTCATGGCTACTCAACACCTCAGAAAAGGAATGCTGTAGTAATCCCCTGTCTATAAGCTTCCTCCTTCTCTCCAAGAGGACTCTTGAAGAAAAGGAATGGCAAATGCTGCAAGTGTCTTGGAGGTGTTTAGCCCCCAGACAGTTGACACATTGAATGTGTCTGTCAGTGATGGACATTTTCTGCCCACAATCTGGGCATTTTTTGAATCCCGATTTAGGATGGGATTTTTCCTTGTCATCTGACATAGTTAAGTAAAACAAACCAGTATACTGCAAAAAGTAAGACAGTAAAGTCCTTACTTAACTTGTAAAGACCCACAAAACAACTAAGCCCAATCCGGGCACTATCTATAACAAATAACTATAGATTACAAATATAGGGCTAAAGAGGCCCACAGAGAAAAACCCTGACTATTAGAAAAAGACTAATAAGTCTAAATAGGGCTAAAGGCCCACACAAACCAACTAAGCCAACAGGGCACTAACTATCTAAAACTATAGATTCTATTATCTAATTATCAAACACTAACACACAACTATCTTATGAAAAACAAACAAGAAATTTTTTTATAAAACTTGCTGTTTTTTTTTCACAAATGGTTCGAGCTAGCTGGATCACCAAGATCTCTCTTGCCGCGGCAAACTAGATCTGGGGTAATTCTAGCAGTGAATTGTGGGATAAGGGTCTTGGTCTCGAGCTACTGGCAAACCTTGAGCTTTGCTATCGGCCATGTCAGAGCTGAGGATCTGCTCCGAACCCATCAGTGAGAATAAACGGCAAGATTTGACAACTTCACATTATAAGTTATCTCCCTCATTTACCTGTAGTTCCTGTGGAGAGAATAATATCTATAATCAATATGTGACTGATACTGTAATATTTCTGGCAGACATGGATATAGAACCCAATAGCAGTGACTGCAGAGGACATGTGTGTCACATGTATTGACTGCAGCAACCTTTACAAGACACTCCAGGCATACAGCCATACTGGGATTACACGTTATTTATTTCTTTTATTTTTTTATATTTTTATTATTTCATGTATTTCCTTTATTTTATGCATTAATAGTACATTGGTGGTAATGATTTTAACAGTCTGTGACATCTGAACAAACAATTATTTACACATAATATAAGCTATCTGCCCCATTTACCTGTAGTTCCTGTGGAGAGAATAATATCTGTAATCAATATGTGATTGATTCTGTAATATGTCAGGCAGACATGGGGATAGAACCCAATAGTAGTGACTGCAGAGGACATGTGTGTCACATGTATTAATTGACTGCAGCAGCCTTTACAAGACATTCCAGGTATACAGCCATACCAAGATTACATGTTATTTATTTCTTTTATTTTTTTATATTTTATTATTATTTAATGTATTTCCTTTATTTTATGCATTAATAGCACATTGGTGGTAATGATTTTAGCAGTCTGTGACATCTGAACAAACAATTATTTACACATATGAGCTATCTCACCCATTTACCTGTAGTTCCTGTGGAGAGAATGATATCTATAATCAGTGCGTGACTGATACTGTAATATTTCTGGCAGCCATGAGGAAAGAACCCAATAGCAGTGACTGCAGGGGACATGTGCGTCACATGTATTAATTGATTGCAGCAACCTTTACAAGACACTCCAGGTATACAGCCATACCAAGATTACACATTTTATTTCATTTATGTTAATATATTTTATTATTGTTGCAGATCTTTCCTTTATCTATTAATAGCACATTCGTGGTAATGATTTTAACATTCTGTGACATCTGAACAAACAATTATTTACACAAAATATGGGCTACCTCACCATTTTACCAGTAGTCCCTGTGGAGAGAATATCTGTCATCATAACATATCTGACTCAGTAATCTTCTTCAGTACACAGCACTGGATTTGAACCTTGGTCTGTGTGTGGCAAAATGTACTTCATACACAGCATTTAACAAACTGAGCTACTGAGTCACTGCTGATATCTGACTGACTGATATTTACCTAGAGCACACCTGGAAGCATAATATGACCTGGTACCAGTACTACAGTGTTATAGTATACTGCAGTGACAGTTGAACACACATGCATGAAATGCAATCATGACAGAGATACTAGGTAACCTATACATTACTAAATAAAATGCAGGTGTACACAATATTTTGTTACTGGGTTGAAATATCATCTCTAATAACACAAGTACTGCAAAACAGTTTATTACAGATACCTTCATGCATTTACTGGAATAGTTTCGAGTTTTTCTTGCATAACAGTTGGCATTATGCAGCTGTAATTCCACAGTTATTGCACTACAAATGCTTTGTACATAAATGGTTCATGATCTACTCTTTCTGTCTTATTTGACTATAGATAGTATAATACAGCTGTACTCACCACACTCACGATGCAACCTGGCCAGGCTCCCTGAGTGCACTTTGACATTGCGAGCTCTCACCTCTGCAGCTGTTGGGAGAGGAGCACACTATTATGTATACCTGTTTAGCAGACATTCAAGATTAAATATTGGTGAAACAAAGGTAAACATACACACATGTGGAACATTGCCTGCCTAGAATTCCTGGACCCAGGTGTCCAATAGAGCCCCCTTCCTTCTTTTTAGGACATCATGGTGGTGACAATGCTGCTCATTGGTGTAGGGGATACCAGTTGCACTGGTGAGGTCCCTTGCCAGCCGGTCCCAGGCCTCCACTTTGTACTCCGAGCCCTTCCTACATGAGCCAGTCTTCATGGTTTTTCACAAAGAGTCCAATCATGACCCTGGACTCCTCAGTGCCCCACCACTGTGCCCGAAAGAGCGAACCCTCTCCAATGCCTGCCATTGTATCCTTCAGAGACAGAACTCCAATGGATTATGGTGTATTCCTGCCTATTGGGATTAATATAGCCCTTTTTCTTGCCCTTACTTGCCATTGGGCAATTTTTAAAAATGTGGCACATTGTTTGGCATCATGCAAACCAGCGCAGCTGAGTAGTACTAAAACTGGCAATGCTTAGCAGTGCTTAGCAGTGCACAAATCAGTTAAGCACTGCCAAGCAGTGCCTACACAGAGGTAGTTTAAGCAGTGCTTATCATGGCTTAGCAGAGCTTAGCTGAGCACAGCAGATCATGATTTAAAAATAATTGGTATAATTTATATTGCAAAACTAATTGTTTAATTTCCCTTCCATGTATTCAAACCTCGCACCTACTGCACATAAGGCCATAACTTTATTCACTTGGCTATGTGGATATGTGGAATTATGCTATATATTTACATATACCTCTGAGCCACTTTTAAGCACTGCTAAGCATCACACAAACCCACTAAGCAATGCTTAAACCTGACCTTTGAATCACAAATTAAATGCATCTGGTTTCTATTTTTAGATGTCTGGCACATGTCAATTGCTGAGTGCCGCATCATTCAAACTTTAAAAAAAATAAAAATTAAATACATTGCTAACCTGCACTTGGACAGTGCAGGGGGTGTGTTACTCATCTGTGGATACAGTTAGTCACACACTCCCTACACTAATTTAATAACCATGTTCCATGGCTCTCCCTCAGCAATGTGCCATCATTAATATGCATGGTGCGCTACCGAGGGGGAACTGTGTACACAGACACGGTAATGTCCATGTAGGCTCTACACTAAGCCTACACAGAATTTATTAAATCTGGGGGAAGATTTATAATTGTAATGCTCTACAAGATCTGAATAAAGTGACTGAGCACTATCCACTACTTAAAGCTGAAGAAGTGGTCTCAGCAATGCCAAATTATAACATTTCAGTACTACAACTACTACGGTTTCTGGCAGATAAAGCAAGATGAATAGAGTTTGTAACTATGTAAAATTGATAATCATTAGGATGTTACAGATTTCTTATACTTCTGTTTGGCATTTTTTAATAGGAACTACTTTATCATTACTACTTTTGAACAGAAAATGACAGTAAGTTTGCACAGTCCAACTTTTAACTCTCAAGTACAAAAGTAATCAAACATAGGCTGGTGTGCCCAGCCCTATGGCATAGAGAAAGTCATCACTACAACCTAGATAATGTAAGTTAGAGTAGCAGCACAGATGCCAGAAGACCTGGGTGGAGGTGGGAGTAAGCAGCTCACCCATTCTAGGGTAAGAGAGACAGAACAATGGTTCTGGTGAGCCTATTACCACCAGGCAAGCAAAAATTCCTAGTACTCAGGATATAGTCTCAAGTGCTGTCAACTGCATATGTGTGGAAGCAGTCATGCTGATGTACAGGTACTGTAGGTCCCATAGTGATGTAGGCACTCATATCAGCCAGCTTTAGACTAAACTACAGTCTAACAAAAAAAATCAAGCTGTCCATATTAATAAGGGCTACCTAGAGTCCCTTGGACAAATTATGGAAATGGCAAGCATTTTAGCTAGCTGTAAGGCCATAGGGAAGGTCAAAGTCAATACAGACCCTCTCTTGTAGGCTCTCAGGCTGCTGGTTGGGAAGACCTGTGCTGGGGATTGGCCGGTCATTTGGTGGGTAATAAGCTGCAGGAAGGCTGATGGTTTACAGATGGCTGGAGTAAAACAACCTTCATGCCTGCATACTTGAATGTCTTGCTCTGGTTTGCCCTTGCTCAAGTCTATGGACACACTAGCACTAACAGGGAACTAGTGGACTAAGACTAATCAGAAGAAAGCTGATGGTGACTGGAGTTGTGGCAAAAAAGCACACAGAAATCGCTGATGGGATTCATGTCAATCTATTTACAGCAGTTTCTTCTGCCAACAGATCAAAACATTTATGCCAAAATACCTTTCAGCAATTCTAAAAAATATATTTTTTCTGCACCCAAGATGTGATGGCAAGCCCCCCCCACCAGAAAATTACATACATTTACTCCAAAGATGCACAACGTTGGAGAAAGGGAAAACATCTGCTGTCACCAATCTATCAGCAGTTGAAGAAACAGATGTCTATAGACTGACTGCATCCCAAATGATGCGCTCTCTTGTTTGTCACAATAACAGGTGTTAACCAAGAAATCATTAAAAAATATTGATTTACACAGTCTTAAAGATGTAATAAGAAGGATAAAAGTATCTTAGTTCTAGTTTAAGCACTTGGGCTCCAAATCAGTTATTTTACATTAAGAATGTTTGTGGCCTACACTCTTTTTTTTTACTCAACAGATTTTTATTAGTTTTTTATGTTTATGAGTAAATTGTGATGCAGTCACTATTAATTACAGATCAAGTTAACAGAAGTAGTTAATAATCATAACAATATGTACAATATTTACAAATGGTCCAATGAAAGGAAACAGAGAGAGAAACAAAAAAAAAAACACATATGACATTTATAATTATATATTCCTTTAAGTTCATATCATTCCATGTCCCTTTTAAATTCATGAAGAGAAAGTTGTGTCTTTTTGTAGTGTGTCTATGAGTATCAAGACTCTATGCCAAGGGTTGTTAATCCAACGTCTGGGAAAAATTATTTCTTCTTTAACTTTTATTTCTTTTAGTGCAGATTCCCTTAAAAGAGAAATTAAGTCTTCATAACTTGGAGAGATTGTGGATTTCAATCTTCTTGTTATACATTTTCTGGCCACAGCCAGAATAGTCCATAAAAGAAGTTGATCTCTTTTATTAACAGTTATTAGGGCATCAACATTCAAAAAAATTAATGATTTTGTTAAAACAAATGTATCATTATAAATGGCTTGAAGAAATTTATTAATGTCATCCCAGAACTTTTTAATACAATCGTAAAATATATATAACCAATCTGCTTCACAATTTAGAGTACATCTCCAACAAGTATCTTTCTGGTTAGGATTAAATTTAGCAATTTTGTTTGGGGTATAAAAAGATCTATGCAAAAATTTCCATGTGAAGATTTTCCATATCTGGAAGTTAGAGGTTAATTTAACTGATTGCAGAAGATCATTTTTACTTTCAGGAGATAGGCTCGTAGTCAGATCTTTTGTTATAGTATTCCATGTGTTTTGAGTTATTTTGGTTTTATACACTATTAATATTTTATATATTTTAGATATAGAAATTAACTTGTTATGCTTATCATAAATTATTTCTTGTATATAATTTATGAATTTTGGCTTAGAATTAAAGCTTGAATTATTAATAACCTCCCACAAACTTTTTGCGTGATGCAATACTTTTTGAAGATCTTCTCTATCTTTATCAAGTATTTTAAATTCATCTATTACTTGTTGGATGTTTAATGTGCTAGAATTGTTTAAGCATTGGAACCAACAAATAAAATTATTAGTTTCCCATTTAATACATTTTTTTCTTGAATTTTTTCTTTAAAATTCTTTGTTGTATTAAAAGGTATCAAAAGTTCAAACCATAGTTTTATATCAGAATTTGTTTTTAAGAAGTTTCTAAATAGATTATATATGTTATTTAAGTATGATAAATTGGTAAGTTTTGTTGTATTGTTTTGTAGGTTGCTACTTAATAAGTGCCAAAATATGTTGTTATGATTCTTCAAGTCTATATTTTTTAATGTTTTATTTTCATTTAAGAAAAAAGTTGTACGTAAAGTTTTCCACCTAGACGAGTAGTTTGGGTTTATCCATTGTAGTACAAGTTTAAAGATGGAAGCTTTAATGTATGTCTCTATATCTGGAAATTTAATTCCTCCCAAGTCCCTGGGTCTAATATGGTGTGTTTAAGCAATTCTATTTTTTTTGGATACCATAGAAAGCCCATCAAGAGTTTCTGAATTTTTTTTATAATTTTTTTGTTTGGTAAGATAGGAATTGCTAATGCTATATAGTTTATTTGGGGTAATAATATCATTTTTATTATCTGTAATCTATCTTCAAATTTTAACGTTAATTTATTCCAGGTATAAATTTGTTTTTGAATTAAGTTTTGAATTTTATTATAATTTAAAGTTATAGTAGTATTTATGTTGTCAGCTATAAGAATTCCTAGGTATTCGAATGATGAAACTCTTTCTCCAATAATTTGATGCTCACTCAGATGATAAACATCATCTCTATTCAAGAGTATATGTTTTGATTTTGCATTGTTGAAATAAAGACCTGAAATGGAGGAAAACTATTTTATTTTTTCCTCCAATGCTTGTATGGTCTCTTCTTTTGGTTTTAAAGTCAACAAGATGTCATCAGCAAATAACATGATTTTGGAATTATATTGATTATAAAAATTAATTCCTTCTATTTTTAGTTCACTTCGTATTGTAGAAGCAAATAGTTCTATCACTAAGGCAAATAGTATGGGAGACATAGGACAGCCTTGCTTAGAGCCTTTAGTTATTTTAAAAGCCTCTGAAGTAAATGGACCTAGCTTTACATAAGCTAGATTATCTTTATATATGTTCTTTATTAAATTTATAAACTTTGATGGAAAATCAAAAAATTCCAGAATTTTAAAAAAGTAATCCCAATTTACTGAATCAAATGCTTTCTCTATATCAAGTGTAATTATAAGGGCTTCTAAGTTATCTCTATTCAAAGCTTCAATAATAGTTAATATTCTCTGAATGTTATCATACGTGTGTCTACGAAATATAAAGCCTGTTTGGTCTTCATTTATAAAGTGAGTCAAGGATTTTTTAATTCTATTCACTAAGATAGACATAAAAATTTTATAATCATTGTTAAGCAGAAAGATTGGTCTATATGAGCTACACTGGGATAAATCTTTTTTATAGGAGTAACTAGAGAGTATTTCCAGGATGGTGGGATTATATTTTGTGTTTGAATTTCATTTAGCATATTATGGAACAAAGAAATTGCTGCATTTGGGAGAATTTTATATAATTCCATTATGATTCCATCCATTCCTGGTGATTTGTTATTCTTACTTACTTTGATTATATCTCTTATTTCCTTTATGGAGATATGTTTATCCAGGTCTATTTTTAGTTGTGCAGGTAATGTATTTAATAAAGGACAGTTAAATTCCAGCTCCACAGAAGTAGTATTGCTAGCCTTATTTCCATAATGATGAGCATAATAATACTTAAAGGCTTCAAGAATATCATTTACTTCAGATACCTTCTTTTTCCCTTTCCCTTCGTGTATTATATTTATGATATTATTTTCAGAATTCTGCCTCTTAATTCTCATAGCTAAGTTATGGAGGTGTTTTGGGGATGTTGATATTGAGGCAAATTTTAGTTTTTCCAAAGCTAGATTTGTCTTATGGGTAAGAATTTCATTATATTTCTTGTTTAAATCTTTAACTTCTTCTCCTTTTTTCTGATCTTCTGATACATCATAATAGCTTATATTTAATTCTATTATTCGTTTTTGAATATTATGTAGTTCAGATTCCCATTCTTTTGTTTTATTTTTAAACCATGTAACAATTTTGCCATATAAAAAGACCTTTAATGTGTCCCATGTTATTGTATTGTTTGTATCTTTAATCAGGTTTGTTTCTAAAAAATATTTAATTTCTGTATCTAGCCAAGGTTTAAAGTCCTTTAATTTAAAAATGTAAGCTGGTATTCTTGTTACTAGATTTAATCTTTTAAAATCCATTTGTACTTTAATGATTAAGGCGTTATGATCTGAAAGAGGACATGGAATAATAGAAAATTTTACTATTCTGTTGTTTAAGTCAGAAGATATAAGTATTTTATCTATTGTTGTTTGAGTATTAAAGCGGTAATCACTGTGTGAATAGTTTAGTGAATTAGATTCTTTAAACTTAAATGCATCTATCAAATTTAAGTTTTCTATCCATCTCTTGAAATATTTACCTACAGGTGAAAGACGTAAATTTCTTTTATTAGTTGTTTCAGAACTATCCAGAATACAATTAAAATCTCCCCCCATTATTATCATGCCTTTATATACTTTGTTAATCAATTCTATGTGTTTTTTAACAGTAGATAGTCCTACTCCAGGAATCCAATAAATATTTATTAAAGTCCAAATTCTATTTTGATATTTTATTATTACTATTGATAATAACCCTTCTTTATCTTCATGTTTGTAAATGATCTGTGGAATAATGGTACTTCTTTTCCATAAGATTATAACTCCTCTTGTTTTTTTTTTATACTGGGAATGAGAGAGGATTAGATAGTCATTGGGTTTCCATATGAAATCTTCCTCTAATTTTAGATGGGATTCTTGTATAAATATAATTTGTACTTTTTGTAATTTCAGATATTTTAGAAAGTTTGACCTTTTTATAGGGTTATTTAAACCATTAATGTTTATAGATAACAAAGTTGTGTCAGTCATTTTTATAAATATTTATCATGTGCTTTCAGGTTGATTGTTTTATTAGACGTTTGCTTTGCCTTAGGACCTATGGTATTTAGTATATTAGTTATATCCTCTTTTCTTTTAGAAGTTATTACAAAACAAGTATAACTATTTCTATATGTGTTTAAAAAAATCTTCCATTTGGACCACTGAGAAACGACAAAATTGAAAAACATTGTATTAACATATTTTAAACAAACAAATAGTGTTTCAACCACACCAAGTCTCAAACATGAAGTGTCTAACACCTCAAATCTGTTTGAACTTAAAAGTTCAAACAGATTTACCTTCAAGATAAACATTAGCATTAAAGAAGAAATATTACTCTAGCTTGAGCTCTTCAATAAGGAAAACAAAACTAAAATCAGAGAACATCAAATACTTTCATGCATGTATATATTTAAATCTTGATTGTAAAATCTTGTTACTACATGAATGCATTCCATCAACATAGTATAGATTAATTAATAAATAGCTAGTCATTTTGTTATTATTTCATGCCTTGGTATAGGTAATATTGTACCCATAGAGTGCAATGCTTCAATTAATTAGTCAATTATATAGTTATTTTCCATACATTGTAGTAATGGTATTCATTTACAAACAACAATATTAAACTATCTATAAGGGATTATAACTGTGCTATTAGAAATCGAATTAATACTTGTGCTATGAATTTGCATTATTAGAATTGGTACATTGTTACTAAAACTCTTATAATTTCTTTCCAAAACTGTATGAGACATATCATATTATTTGATTATTATTACAATCTTCTAAAATAAATTACTACATTAATAATTAACAATAAGAATTATTACATATTAGATTACGTCTACTTGAACAATATAACTTATCAAACCTGGTCAAGATGTCATGACTTTTATAATTCTGTTGTCTATATAATAAAGTAAAGAAAAATTATTAATTTGTGTGAAAAGTTAAACTCTTGCATTATTTATATGTGACCTTTTATAACTCTGTGACTAATTAGCTATTATTCAGAAGATTTCCTCTATTTAGTTCCAGGTAAAAGCCACACATAACAGAGTTAATCATCTGCAAACATAAATGTAATGAGTATTTAATAACTGATAAAAGTCTCATATTTAAAGTAGGCTGTAAACAATAAACTAGCATTATGCCTATGAATGTAAGTTACAATGATAATGCTAAGCAGTCACAGTTGTATCATATACAACTATTTATAATGATTGTTTTTTTTCCCTTTCTTTTTCTCCTTTTATAAAGCTTCTTTTTGTATGTTAACTTGTTTAATAGAACAGATTATTAAATAAATAAGCATCTGAAATACCTTTTAAACTAGTAGTTGGAAGTTTCTTTCATGTCACTTTAAGTCAACAAATGAAACTAATCCATCTAACACATTAACAATTACATGAGTTTGGAGAGCATGTACATCGTATATATACAAGACATTAATCACCAGATCACAGCAGTATTTAAATGGTTCATTCTATCCCAGTCAGTTTATGTAACACCTTCTTCAAAGAGCAGGTATCACTATATTTGGATATATCACTGGTAAAATTTAACAGCAACTGACTACACTATTACTTTCTTTTTTCCTTACTCTCCTTCTTCTTTTTTTTATTATTTCCTTCTTTTTTCTTTCCCCTTATCCTCCCTTCTCTTTTTAAATAATGGGAAATAATGAAAGCACTTGGGAAATTAGAAATAATTTAAAAGTAAACATTTCACATTCAAAGTATTGAATAATAATGTGTAAAGAGAAAAAAAAAACTTTGCAATGTTGTGTTTGAACACCATCTTCTGGGAAGTAGCTGTAATTACAGCTGTATGCATTTCAGCATTTCACTTGTTAAATGTGTAAAGACAAGCTACTTTCCTTAACAGAAAGCTAAAGAAATCTAAAACAGAAAGTTCATGACTGCTGCTCATACTTAAATAATTTATTAAAATGATGATAACATCCAATTTAATTTAAGAAATACTATCATTAGACTTTTCCAATTCTATTCTCCACTAGTAGCAATGATAATGTAATATGTTTGTAAAGCATATATATAGCGCTTTATTCAAAGTTATTTTAGCACTATCCTTAAGTATACTTTTATCTGAAGTTAGCAATAGGAAATAATGCTGTAGCAGGGGATAAAAGGAGAATATATGATGTGTAAAATTAACTGAAAGCTAAACGCTTTCATTTCAAGCAAACAGAACACCCGAGTTTAGAAAAGGAATATTGTGATAGTGTGTACTTGCGCGCCATCTTCTAGTCAGTAATTGTAACTACAAGTATGCATGCTTCAGTATATCTCGTGCTGTGAAAGAGATGGTGAACAACTTTCTGTGTAAAAATCTAAAAATAGCCAAGCAGTAGGTTCGTGAATGCTATTTACTTTTAAATAGTTCAATGATGTTCTAAGAACAACTGATGCATTTAGAAACATTTCTATTTTTAACATATTTATCTCTAAATTTTGGTTGATAAGTATAAAATGTGCACTTTAATAACATAACATACTATTATAAAATATAAAGGAATTTATTCAGACAGTTGCTAGTAACCTATTTTAGCTATGAAATGCTTTTCTAGGAAAAATAGTCTAAAAGATAAACTATTATAAGGACATCTAGAACAATGTTAATAAGCATCTAATAAACTGTCTTGATTTTATATTCATGCAACAACATAAAAAAAAAAACAATTATGTATTTCAGTTCCTTAGTGAATCAATTTTTAGGTACTAAATAAAATATTATTATCATAGGCTAAATAACTAATAAAGGGCAGAAAAACTGCTTTGAGTCATATATTAAGGGAATTAACTTTTAGATAATGCAATCATACCTTGGTTGATACTTTGAGAGAAATAGTATCTTCCGAATTCTTCATGTCAGTCTTCTGCTTCTTTTTTTCCCTCACCTCCGACCCGATATTTTTTCCTGAAGCTCTTTTTAGGGAAGATGAATTTGCCCAGTCCATTTCATCGGGAAGTGGAATTATGTTGTTGTTTTTTATGAAGGTTGTGGCTTCCTCTATGTTATTAAAAGATCTCATGTCATTATTGTATTGAATTCTTATTTTGGCAGGATAAGAGAGCTGTGTCTTGATTTTATGCTGCTTCAGAAGTTTTACTAATGGCCATGCTTTCTTCCTTAAATCCAGAACTCTTGTGGAATAATCATTATCAAATCTTGATAATGACTGTTTATACATAACAGGATTTTTCCTCCATGCTGATCTCAATATTAGTTCTTTGTCCATAAAAGATAAAAATTTAATCACTATGGATCTTGGAGCAGACTTAGAAGAAATAGAAAGTGGCTTACCAATAGCTCTGTGTGCTCTTTCTATTCCATAAGATAATCCTTCTTTTAATCCTAGAACTTCAGGTAGCCAGGAGTTCAAAAATGAGATAATGTCATCCCCTTCAGTTTTCTCTGGAAGACCAAAAATCCTTATGTTTGTTCTTCTCTCTCTATTTTCAATATCATCCATTTTATTTATTAACCATGTATTTTGTTGTAACAAAATTTGGGTTTGTAGTTCTTCTTCTTTTAATCTCCCATCAACATCACTTAAGGAAGTCTCAATGTCTGAGATTTTTGTTTGTTGCTGCTGTAATATTTCTTTAAAAATTTCAGTTTGTTTTTGACAGTTATCTTTAAGACTTTCTAAGTTCTCAGAAAATCTTTCCATCTTTAATGACAAGTCCAGTAAAGTAGCAGATATCTGTTGCATCTCTTTTTTCAGTATATTATCTGAGTGTGAGTTCTTTGAGTTACTCATTTTCAACAGCTTGTGGTGTCCTCTGAAGTATTTGACAGGAAAATTTCAGAATTTTTTCTTCAAAGTTGGTATTTTTATTGTATGTTACTTCTTCTTCAATAATTACCCAAAATTTTTTACATATTTTTAGTTTTTCCTGTATTTTCTAGTAAGAGTTTGAAGAGCTCAAATTTAATCTGCTTTCAGTTAGCCATTAGGCTCCGCCTCTCCTGTGGCCTACACTCTTGTAGGAGGAGAGAGTAGCTGCTACCCTTCTGGGTTGGGAAATGCCAGTGAAGGCTTACTGTGCATGTTATTCTGTGTCTTTGTTCTGGTTTAAGCACTTGGGCTCCAAATCAGTTATTTTAAATTAGAAAGGTTTGTGGTTTACTCTCTTGAGGCACTACTGTCTATTTTTTAACTACTAGAGCATCTAGTTTGCACATGGCTGAGCATTGCTGAAGTTCCTTGTCTCATTGACCTATTCAATATTTACATTTCCCTCACTCCTCCCTAGTAGATAAGTAGACATGGATATGCACTTCCCTACTCTCTCTCTCTCTGTGGCCAGTCTGTTTGAAATGGGTATTCTTTTGAGATGGGTATGGGCAATTGCCTCATGTACACTGACAATCCACTTACTCTTAATAAAACCGATAAAATATGCGATAATGTCTAAATACACTTTAACGTTGAAGGCAAAACTCTCCCATATAACCAAAGCTAATCCTACAGATGTTGTCAGTGACACTTGCACCATACCTACTACACAGGGTAAACACCCTATACATAAAACTACTTATGCTGAGGGACTTACAGGTAACCTTCCTAAAACACTAAGCCCTCCTGCAAAGTACAATCAATGAAAGGGTTCTCAGTCATCACATAAACACTCTGCTAAAATATCACCCACAAGTACACATAGTAACATTGTATCCAATGTCTCCACTGCTAAGCCCTTAAGGCAAACTAGTGCACAGTCAAATTTCCTGGTCATTGGTGATTCTACAGTGAGACACACCAATGTCCCCCTCACAAGACTGTGCAAGGAGAGAGTCATGGTTAGCTGACTTTCTGGAGGTAGGCTTCATCAAGTCATACAAGCACTCATATCACTGAACCACAGGTATCAATATGACTGCCATAGTTTATATGGGTGTTAATAACCTGAGATGTACCTCCCTTGACTATATGAAGCAATATGTGATTGAGCTCACTGATTATGTGTCTCAGGCAAGTATATTCCTAGCACTACACAGCATACTATCTTCTCCAAGAATGATGACACATTACCAACAGAAAATGATTGATTTTTAACAATTGTCTTAGCTTCTGGTGTCACTCCAGGAAGGTACAATATTTGATGGCCTGGGAGGACATGGCTGACAGACCACGCTGCTTTGCCAGAGATGGTCTGCACTTATCCCTTCTAGGCTTTTGGATATTGACAAAGGCCTTTTTCATCCCCACAGTGACTTTTTTAGGCAATGCCAAACTGATAAACCTACTGACTTAACTGAACCTATGAAGGAATATCTGAAGGTGGTACTGCTCAGTGTTAGAAGTCTTAACAAGAAACTCCACACCTTGCAAGCCTCCCTGGAGAGTGTAGTCATCTGTGTAGTAATGGAGACACAGTTTAAAGTAATAAAGAGTACCCAAGCAATGAAAGGTTAAAATGCCTTTCATACCATCAGACCAGCTACTATACAGGATGGAACTAAAGGTGGAGGAGTCACAGTCTATAATAAAAACAACCTCACATCCAGGCTTGTTAAAGTGTATGACCCACTGGAACTCATACATCCACAACTCACCATAAACAGGGTGTTGTAACATATCCTTGTAAACTACAGGTCCCCATCCATGTCCCAGGAAACCCATACTACCTATTTCAATGTACTAAAGTCCCTCACTGTTTGACCCAATATGATATTCATTGGGGATCTCAACTACCCCTCTATAGATTGGGAAACCTAAACCACTTCTAATGTACAAGCCCAGTGATTCCTAAACTTTAGTACCAACATCCTTGCTCGTCAGAGCTGACCATAAGGCAGTATTTCTTGGAATAAAAATTAAATCTGGGGATCCAGCGAAACCAAAAGCATTTAGGAACTATTCCAAGGCTAACCTCTCTCTACTAAGCAACACCTTGGCTAAATTCCAAGCACCCCCAAGCCCAATAAACACCATAGCATATGCTGAACTATTTACAAAATCTCTGTACAGCTATACTGATAGCTGTATAGAGTGAGCTGTGCCCACTCGTATTAAGAATAATACAAACTCAAAAGGCAAGCCACCCTCATGGAACCACACTATCAACTGGTTATACAAGAAAAGAAAAAGATCTTGGCCAAGCATAGAAGGTACAAAGACCCCTGTCTAATCTAAACAGGCAACTAAGCAGGTTAATTAATAATTCAAAGGCTAAATTTGAAGAACAAATAGCTTCTCAGGCAAAGGACAGCCGCAAAGCTTTCTACAGTTATGTCCGCATCCTCAGGGGAAATATACAACAATGTGCAGAACTTATAAATGGCATCACCCACACTGAACCAGAGCCCATTGCTGACTTTTTGGCTGACAGATTCTGTTCAAATTTCTCCCCCCCTCTCCTCTGATAGTCCAAAGGAAATGCTGCATACCACAATTCCCTCAACCATTTCTAGGGAACAGGTAATTGATGCAATTTCTAAGGCCACAAACACTGCATCAATGGGCCCCAGTAACATCCTAGGGTGTTTACTAAATAGCATGAAACAAGTCATCTCTGGTCCAGTTGTATCAATTTTCAACTGGAGCATTCAGTCAGATTTTGTGCCTAAGGAATGGAAAATGGCTACAGTCATTCCTCTGCACAAAGGAGGTCCAGCCACGAATCCAAGTAACTTCAGGCCAAAATGTCTTACCAGCCTCATATGTAAGGTCATGGAAAGAATCATCGTGGACTTGATAAACAAGGGCATAGGTAACCTACAAACACTGGACCCATCACAGTTCTGCTTTGTTAAAGAAAGGTTATGCCTATTAAATCTGGTGGACTTTTTTTGAAAGGGTTATCAAAATTCTGCATGAAGGTAAGACTGTGCACACAGCTTACCTCAATCTGGCCAAGGCTTTTGATACAATACCCCACTCAGGCATTATAGACAAGCTCACTAATTTAGGTATAAACCCTTTTATCAGCTGCTGGATAGTCAAGTCTGACTGACAGGACCCAGGAGGTCAAATAGGTTGGGCCACATCCACCAAGAGACCAGTAACTAGCAGAGTCCCCCAGGGCCCCATACTGGGCCTGTTCCTTTTTAGCATTTATATCTCTGAAATGGAAGCAAATACTGAAAGGTTTATGGCTGACTACATTTGCAGATGATTGCAAGCTTGGTGTTATCATCAACTCCCCTGCAGACATTAGCATTCTTCAAGAAGGTCTATCCCTAACAAATGGTGCCAAGGCCATGGTCTTAAACTCAATGCTAAGAAATGCATAATTGTACCTTTTGGGAAGTCAACCATCCCGGCTAATTATCATGTTGATAATACGCCTCTAAGAGCTGACCCATGGTCAGGGATCTGGGTATGCACATTGACAGTAGCCTTTACCTTCGACTACCACATGGCCACAGTGGTAAGGAAATCATTTTCTGTTGCACAACTTACAAGTAACGGCATGGCATCTAGTTCCAAAATGATAATTTTTCCACTGTACTCTGCCCTTATCAGACCGGACATAGAGTAAAATGTGCCCTTTGATATGTATCTGACCAGGCACATGCAGCAACTAGAGCAACCTCAGAGGTTCCTTACAAAAGAATACAAGGTGTAAAACCTGCCTTATGCTGAGCACCTTAAAGCTCTTTCCCTCTACTCAGTCTCCTATAGATTGCTGAGAGGTGATCTATGCCTGACTTACAAGGCATCTGCAAACCCCACACCTGTGAATCTCCTACATATTCATAAGTCAAAAAGTATCAGAAATACAAGGTCTATGGACCTGCATTTTGCTGTGACTTAAACAGAACATGCTGGGGAGATAAACATGTGTCCCACAGACTGCAACAAACTTAACCATTCATGTGAAGCTGAGTTCATCTATTACCCAGTTTAAGCACAAACTATACCACTGGATGGGGAATAAGAAATTTACACTGGGCCTGGCACTCATGTCCCTATGGACAGAGGTAGCTTAGAAATGCCTGGCTCTCGATGTCCTGTCCAAATACAGGACATCATTATTCTTTGGTAAAACTTGGCTAGGCTTAGAAAGGCACCCTTGGTCATTAGCCTAGTAATCTATGAATCTATAAATCTATAAAAAAACAAGAACATTAGAAAAAAGTAGTTAAACATGGATCAACAGGACAAACAAACAATAGATTTTAGTCTAATTGACTCAAATAAGAATTACAGATCCATGGCCACTTGCTTCAGAATCATTCCAAGCAGATGAAGACATTAGAACAGTTCAGCTGTTTTCCATTTCCCCAACACAAGCCCATACACAATGGTCATAAAAACATCTTATCATGTATCTGAAGCTGCAATTCCCTCAAGAATGGGGGGATGGGTAATATTTCAGTTTGGCATCTCCTCGGTACCAGAGACATTCCAAAGAGTCATTGCACAAGTAATTTAAGACTTGGAAGGTATACAAACATAGCTGATGATCTATTAGTGTGGTGGTCAAACATGAGAATAGCATAACAAATGGATGCAGCTACTAAACAGATCAAGATTAAATAATTTCAATTTAAATAAAGATTTTGTTCAATACATTTTGGAATATTTTGAACAGACAGGAAAAAATAAGTTATGTACTCACCATAACATTCCATCTATATTGCCCATTTTCATTCTTCCTCAACAAGTAGGTTCGGATCTGACTCAGATGCTTTTTACAGCTTGTGGATACTGGAAATTCTTGAACTCCTCCCTTACTATAATGCTCTAGTCCCCTACCATGCTTCAGATCTTGTTTGCTGGACTTTTAGCTTCATAAAAAATTAGAAACAATTATAAAATGAGAAACCAATACCTGGAGCTCAGAGGTAGAAACTTTGGTTCCCTTATTATCTTTTCATTCTTCCAAAAGTCAGAAACCAAAAGGTAGGGGGCTGGAGGAAGGAGGGGAGTTGAGGAAGAATGAAAATGGACAACACATGTGGAGCATTATGGTGAGTATCCAATGTCAATTTTTATTCATTCCTCAACAAGTGAGACAGAGTCCCCAGCAATCTGAATGCCAGGAGGACTCTAAGGAAAGATATTCCTGAGCACTATTGAGCCAAAGGCTGTTTTTCCCCTTGAGACCAGATCCAATTTGTAATGAGTAATAAAGGTATGAGGATTAGCAGAAGTTGCAGCCACATAGATATTGTCCATGGAAGACCTGGATAAAAATATTGACAAAGTTGTCATGGACCTGGTTGAATGGGTTCTTAAAGGTTCTGACAGGGACAAACCTAATGTGTTGTAGGCAAAGGAAATGCAATCTGTTAATCATCTGGCTAGAGTTACTTTTGTAACTGGTTTGCCTAATTTTGATTCCACAAAGGAAACAAATAATTGATATGTTTTTCTCAAAATTGTTTCTTTTCAAATATAAATGCAACTGTCTGTGAACATCCAACAAATGTAGCATGTATTCTCCTGTGTTCATGCAATTTGGAAAGAAAACTGGAAGATTAATAGATTGACTGATGCTGGATTCTGACACCACCTTAGGAAGGACAGGATGGGTTGGTTCATAACACTACCTTATCTTTATGGAAATTTAAGATAAGGAAGCTTAGAAGATAGGGCCTGAAGTTCACAGACTCTTCGAGCAGAGGTTAAAGCTGCGAAAAAGATAGTTTCCCAGGTTAAACATTTTAGTTCACACTTTGCTGAATGTTCAAATGGAAATTTAGTTAAAGCTTGTAATACTAAATTCTAATCTCATGGTGGAGTTGGATCCTTAAAAGAGGGTAGAAGCTAAGGAGGAATCATTTATTCATATGTGGAAATTAGAAATGGCAGCTAGTTGAACTTTCACAGTTGAGGAGCTTGCCCCTTCATTAAAAATTGCAGGCAAAAACTCAAGATTTTAGGTACTGGTGCTGAAAAAGGATCAATGTTGATTTGTTGTGCCCCCCCCCCCCAAAAAAAAAATCTTTTCTAATTACTTTTGTAATTTTTTTTAGTGGAAGATTTATGGGAAGAAAAAAGAATGTGACAGACAGGGGAGGAGACCGTGCGATGTCTGGCTATCAATGGAAGTGGAGAAACCATTCAGTCAACTTTAGGCCTGAAATGTCAGGGTGACTCATGCCTGTTGAGTGAGACAGGAGGTCTGGAATTGGATTTAGAATCCATGGAGGGCAAACTAGAAGAGGCAAAAGACAGGGGAAACAAATCTGATGAGGTCAATAAGGTGCAATGAGGATGACTGTGCTCTTCAATTGAGATGCTTTCTGCAGAAACTTGGGGATTACAGGAATTGGGGGGTGAGCATAAAGGAGACCACAGACCACTCATACAGGAGAATGTCTCTTGGTGATCTTCCTAGTGGGGGGATCAGGGCAAAGAACCTGTTGCACTTGTTGTTGAGGGGGCATGCAAAGAGGTCGCACCAATGCTGTCCCCATTGGTGGAATATCTTTTCCACAGCTTTCATGTTGAGAGATCACTTGTGAGGCAATAAAATGGCCCTGCTCAACTTATCTGTTAACACACTGGATTTCCCTGAAATGTGCATTGCTATCAGAAATCTATTGGATAATACCGCCCACTGCCACACTCTGACAGCTTCTTGACAAAAGGGGTAAGATCTGGTTCCTCCTTGTCTGTTGATGTACCATATCACTGACATCCTGCCTGTCTGAACTGCAGTAGTCCCAAAAGGGAAAGAGTCTTGAAAGGCCTGTAATGTTAGGAGGACTACTCTCATTTCCAGGACATCGATGTGTGTGTTGGCCTCTTCAGAGGATCAGGTGACTTGGACTGTCTTTTGCAAGAAGTGCCCCCCCCACCTATTTGAGAAGCATCCATGGTCACTATGGTTATGGAATGAGGAAGAATGAATGAAAGGATGGCCGTCTAATGTCTGATCTGAGCAAATCCAGCACAAGAGGTACTTTTTGCATGCCTGAGTTATTCTGATTTGGGTGGACACAGGTTGGTGCAAAATAGACCACTGAGTTTCTAGGATCCACTGAAGAATTCTCATATGGTATCTTGCTAATGGAACTAGAACTATCACAGTGGACACTGACTCCAAGTCTTGTAGAATCAATCAAGCTGATACAGAAGAATTTTGAATTATCTTTTTGACTTGAAATCAAATAGTTTGTACCCTTGGTAAGGGAAGGGAGGCTGTCACTGATACCATATTGAGCAAGGCCCCTATGAACCCTAATATCTGAGGATTGTTCTAGCTGAGATTTGTTGTGATTGATAATTATTCCTAAATGACAGAAAAGCTGGAGTACATAATCTTGTGCATTTATTACGAGATGCCTGGTCGGAGCTGTTATGAGCCAGTTGATCAAGTACATAAATGCCTGGAATCCTTGCAGTATCAATTGAACTGCTACTACTGCCAGGCACTTGGTGAACACCCTGGGTGCTCCAAAGGGCACAGCTCTGAATTGGTAATGACTAGCTCCCAACTGGAAGTATAGATATCTTCTGGATCATCTGTTAATTTTTATGTGATAGTATGCATCTTGAAGATCTATTGAGCATATCCAGTCATCCTTGTGCAGGAAACGCAAAATGGACTGAACTGTGACCATCTGGAACTTGGTGTACTGAAATGACTTTTTCAGTATGCTCAGATCCAAAACTGGTCTCCAGTCTCCTGCTTTCTTTGGGACTAAAAAGAATATTGCGTAAGTTCTGGACTCTTTCTGGTCTGAGAGGACCTCTAGGATGACTCTATTTTTTTCTAGCAGCTTTTTTTATTTCCAGTGCTGCTGCTTTCCTCTTATGGGCTGGAATATTGGGAATTTTGTTTACTGTTAAATGGGGGGTGTTATATAACCTCTGGAAATAATCCTCTGTGCCCATGTATCTTTTGTAATGTCTAGCCAGGCTCTCTGGTGCAGGGACAGACAACCCCCAACTGCTTCCAGAGGTGGACAATCAGGGCTCCTTTCAGGAGGACTGGTAGGATCTGTCAGGAGAGTCCCTAGATCCTTGATTCTGCGGGCCTCCTCTGCCATGTGGGCAGCATCTCCCACTAGAGTTCCCTCTCTGCCTCTCAGGGAACTATCTCCATATGAGTTATGGAAAGGGCCCTGGGATTTTTCTGAACCACATTTTTCAACCACCTTGGTGATTCATAGAAAAGGTTCTTTGAGGAGTCAAAAAATGTATGTCCACTGCAGACATGGTCTTACCATCTTGCTCACACCTGGATAGTGTGTCTTTAACTTTGGGGCCAAACAAAGAACTTATGTCAAAGGGAGCATGGACAAAGGAGGACTTGAAAGGTTCTATGAAATCACACAGGTGCATCCAATAATGTCTCCTAATGGAAATGTCTGAATCCACTGCCCCTGAGGTATATTCAGCTGCATGTGAAATGAGCCTCATGGATGAATACAAAACAGATTGTAGGGTAGCAAACTGTGAGGCAAAAGATGTCTCCGCCTCAAAAGTGATGATCCTGGAGAGAGATTTGGACAGTTCTTTAATCAAATCCCTCAGGAATCTGGTGGTGTGTGTCAGATAATTCAGTGACCTGAGTGCAAAAGTTGCTGAAACATATACATGATTCCCAAATCTGTACAACGCCCTGGACCCCCTGTTAGGGCAATGTACAAATAAACTCTGTTCCATGAGTTCCTTCTTTGTGGCTGCTACAGCCATGGCATCTACTAGTACTCCTTTGCTCCACAATTCTCTTTCTTTTGGTGGTGCCAACATCCTGTCTGGTCTCTAGGGAATAGGCTCAACAGTATTAGGTTCCATCCACGCCCACCGAGAGATCAAATCAATGAGCTAATCAGTGGGTGGAATCACCCAGCAGGTAGAATGGCCAGACCCAAAGGTTTCTAGGAATACCAATTCCTCTTAGGAAGGGTTATTGGTAGACCAACCACCCTTTTGCTTGAGGATCTCCAGAATGTCTCCAAAGGAGATGTCATCAGACCCTTCCCCCTCATCAAAATCAGTATCTTCTGTGACCGACACTTGAAGAGAGTCTAAGTGCCTCCTCTTGCACTTTCCCTTCCTAGGGACTTCTTTGGTGGGATGGTCTGGGAAGTATCAGAAGATATCCGTATACCCTGCTGGGTAGTCTGGAGACTTTGGGCTGGTTGTCCCTGTGGAGTGGAGTGTTGAGGCTCAAGGCACAAAAGCATAGGATATTGAGAAGACGGATCCTGAGGGAGAGGAATCTTCCTTCCTCTAGAAGTAGAGAACACTCTCTCCACTATGTCAAAGGCAGAATGCCCCTGGAAGAAGGAGGTTGACAGTACCAAGAAGATATGCTTTCGGGCTATCAGCTCCTGCTGACTTGAAAGCAGCCCATCAGAGGCAGAAGTCAGAGCAGAGCTGTCCAAAGCTGAGGCTATGAGGGCCAGAGATGACTCTGTCAACTTTGGAATCGACTCCAACACCTCGAACCAGGCAACAGTGCTACAGCTCCGAGAGTCATCTGGCTTCGACAAGTTTGAAGTCGGTCCACTCAGAGAAGGTATAAGAGCAGAAGATACAGCAATCTTCGGATCCAGGATGGATGGTTCTGAAAGTCTCCATTCCAGGAACTCCAAAACTGAAGGTTAAATCGGAGAAGCAGCCAAAACAGGTGTAGTCGTAGTAGTACTGTTCTCCAGACCTGATGGAGTAAGAGCCAGGCGAACTCCCATCTGAATTTGAGCTAACAGTGACCACATCCATACGTGAAGGTGGTATGGTAGGGGACTACAGCATTATAGGTAAGGGAGGAACTTGAGAGTTTTCAGTATCCATGAGCTGTAAAAAGTGTCTGAGTCAGATCCCAGGTTCAGATCAGAACCCACTTGTTGAGGATTGAATGAAAATGACAACATCAGATGTACAGTTATAGAAGAACTTACCATAGCAGTAGATGTCCTACTGATCACTGCTGTAGTATTCTTAACACATAGGTTATTACCAGTATCATCCAGTGGGGGTACCAAAGCTTTACCTTCCCAGTATTTCAAGTATGACATGTGACTTGATCTTGCAAGTGCAGGGTATGCAAGCAGATGTATGAGTGTATTTCCTCAGACTATTTCTAAGCTAGGAGGCCCAAAGAGTGGAGACAAAAAACTGGTCAGCTAAACAGTTCTAGGGTGTTTTCCAAGAGGAGAAACTGAGGGAGAAAGATTAAGTAAGGAGAAAATAAAAATACAGAGGGGAAGAAGGGTGGGAAGAAATACTGCAACAGTGATCAGATGGAAATCAACTGTTGGCTAAGTTGTTGCACAACTATTCTATGTCCTGACTGAAATCACTGCTGCAGTATTCCTAACACATGGGTGATTCCCAGAGCTAAAAGGAAAGTAAGGGTGGTTAGTTAAAAGGCAATAGAACTGTCCAAGAGGCCAGATATGACTGACCTAATGAAGGCAGTTCTGGACCTTGACAAGGCATCTGTCCTGTAAGTTTTAGTGAAAGTGTTAACAGGTGACCATGGAGCAGCCTCCAGTAAGGACCTGGCATCCACTCCTTGGTAGAAAGCTCCAAAGTCTGCTACTGCTCTGGTAGAGTGATCTTGAAGGCATGAGAGCAAGAACTTAACATGTAGAGAGTAACAAAATGAGATGACCTTCAAGATCCAACTTCCAGTGGTTTACTTGGATTCTGGTTGGCCCACTTTAGAGTCCATGAAAGAAACAAAAAGTTGATCAGATTTTTGAATGGATTATGTTTTGTCCAAATAGAATCTTACCTGTCTGTGAATGTTCAGAGAATGCAGTATCTTTTCCTCCCAATTATGTGGGTTGCGAACAAAGGTAGGTAGGTTTATGCTTTAATTGAGAGACCACTCGTTCACTACTTCATGCATGAATGAAGGATTAGACCTGAGGGTCACTCTGTCTTTGTGAATGATATGAAAGGGAGAAATGGCCAAGAATGGCTGAGCTCTGAATCTCTCAGAGCTGACTACGACCCAGAAGTAGGATAGATTTCCAAGTGTAGAAATTGAAGTTTGCTAATGTTGCCTGTTTAAAAAGAGGTAAGGTAAGCTTCTCCATCACAAAGCTGAGGTCCCAAGTAGGGGTAATGGACTTTCAAGGTAGTCTAAGATACAGGACCCCTTTAAAAAATAACTTGATCTTAGTCTGGACAGAACTGAGGAATTGAGATATAAGCAAGTGGAGATGGCTGACAGGTGGGCTTTGATGAAAGAGTAGGCCACACTTGTATGTAATAGTTCACACGGATATTTCAGAATGGAAGATACCACTGATTGGCTGGGGTCCTCTCCATTCCTTTGGTACCAATAGAAAAACATATTCTATTTGGCTATATAAGATTTTCCAGTGGTGGATTTTCTGGCTTCTTGGAGAACCTTAATAACATCCTGAGAAAAATGGTGCCTGTAAGGAATCAGAACCCTACCATCCACACAGTTAGGTTTAGAGATGACAGACTGGGGTGAAGCAGTAACTCTTTCTGCTGTGTGATGAGATCCACTTGCTGTGGCAGTATGCAGTACTTGCCCGTCTAGAAAAAAAATGAAGAGGGAAACAATGCTGCATTGGCCAAAAGGGTATCACTAACAAGAGTTTTGATTTTCTTTTTGGGTTTTTAGAACAACTCTTGAAATACGGGGTAGTGGAGGGAAGGCATACAGAAACTTCCCTGTCCACTGAAAAATGAAGCATCTGCCCTCCAAGCTGAACGATAAGGGTCTTTGGTGCAAAATAGTGGAAGTTGTTTGCTGTTCTTTGAAGCAAACAGGTCTTTTTGAGGGGATCCCCCAAAGTGAAAAATACCCTAGAAAATGCTTTTTCAGGGTCCATGTGTGATGGTCCCCCAAGAACCTTAAAGAGTCTGTCAGAACACTGTTCTTTGATGGGATGTATGTGGCTGTGAGCAACGTGTTATTCTGGGTGGCAAAGTCCCAGGCTTTCTGTGCCAATCTACATAACTGGTAATATCTGGTCCCACACTGCTTGTATATGTACCATACTACTGTTGTGTTGTCTGTGAACACTCATAGGGTACCCGGTTTCCAGAGATGTGAAAAGACCTGAAGAGCTTCAATGAAAGCAGAATGAAAGGTAAAAGAGTGTGTAGGGATAGCATTCTGAAAGAGGGGAAAAGGGGTTTGAAGACAGTCACAAATATCTGTCCGCAAAGGTAGGCCTTCCAGATGAGGCATTCCTCTGTAGTTTATCTGTGAATCTCTTTCATCAGCCTTTCTGTCTAGGCCTAGGGTACCTTCTGACAAAGGAGGTAGGTTTGGCTGGTTAATTTCTGTAGTACCTAGATACAGAGGTTAGCTGAAGCTGCCTGCAGTCCTTCATGATTTTACCCTGCTCTTGAAGGGTTTTGAAAAGTCTGTCAGTTTGGGAGCCAAACAAGAGAACCTTGCCTGAAGGGAAATCCACTATTTTTGCTTTTAAGTCCTCAAGAATAGGCTGGCTATATAACCATACATACCTGAAGATTACAGAATCCATAGTAACTACTGCAGATGAGGCCTCTACAGCATCAAAACTGTAATTAATGCTGTGTCTGGACACTTTATGTAGCCTGATTAAGTAAGGAACATTTAATCAGTATCCTGCAAATCCACCATTACCTAACTTATTTGAATAACTAAGAAATCAAGTATTTGGTCATTTGGGTTTGGTAATTAGTCACACTGAATGCCAAAGTAGAGGAGGTATAATCCTTTTTACGCCTGATATCCTTGTCTGAAGGGAAGACACTGACAGTGGGAAGGAGTTTAGGATCATAGGAAGTTACTAAGCTATTGGCCCTGAGCCCCTTACAAGCCTAGCCAAGAACTTATCCCATGTTCTGACAAGTCAGCACCCAATGCCCCTGTCCAGCAGGGACACAGGTGGAATCCCAGAAGTGTATTTTCTGTTCCCCATCCAGTTATACAGATTGTGGTTAAAAATGGATAATGATACTCTGCTTGATGTGGAGATGGAGTCTATTCCACAGAAGGTGGAGTCTCTGGGATACAAATCTGTCCCACCAAGTCCTTATTGATGTCACAGACCAGGTTGAGGTTGCGTGTGTGGGTTACTTGAGTGGAGCTTGACTTGCGGATAATCAAGGCGGGATCTGAGATTGCTTTGTATGCCAGACAGAGGCCACCTCTGAGGAGTCTGTATGAGACTGAGTAGAGGGACAGGGCTTTTAGTCTATCTGTGTAGGGTAGAAATTTGAGGCCCTGGATTCTCCTGGTGAGGAACTTCTTTGGTCTCTCCAGCTGCTGCATGTGCTTTTTGAGGTATATGCTGAAAGGGGCACTGTGCTCAATAATGGGTCTTATAAGAGAAGAATACATGGATGTTATGACCTCCTTGTCCCTGTATGAGATACCTTTACTAATAAGGTAAGCCATGCAGAAAGCCTTCCGTACAATGGAGGCAATATGGTGGTCAAAAGTCAGTTTGCTATCAACCTGGGTACCCAAGTCCCTCACGATTGATTGCGTGCTTAGGACCTTGTTACCAATGTGATAATTTGTGGGGATGTCACTCACCCCAAAGGAGATGATGAAGCATTTTTTGGCATTCAGTTTGAGGCCATGTTTCTGGCACCAGTCATTTGTTTGGGTGAGACCCTCTTGGAGGATGTCCACATCACTAAGGGAATTGATGACAACGCCCAGCTTGCTTGGTGGGACAGATTTGTATCCCTTGCTCACCAGCCTGAACATAAACCCCTACATCACAAGATGGGTTGCCAACTGGCTCACGGACAGAACCCACATGGTGAGAGTTGCAGGAGCTAGGTCCGACTCTAAACCGGTTACAAGTGGCGTTCCCCAGGGCTCAGTCCTAGGACCCCTCCTGTTCTGCATATACTTTTCAGAGGTACAGGCAAGCACAGTAGGACTATGGCTGACCAAGTTTGCAGATGATTGCAAACTATGGGCTATAATTGACTCTCCGGCTGACACAGACATCCTCCAAAAGGGACTCACTGAGACGGATACCTGGTGTCAAAATCATGGCCTCAAGCTAAGTGCCAAAACATGCACAGTCATCCCCTTTGGAAAAACAAAGTACCCACAAACTACCACACAGGTGGTAGTCCCCTAAATACGGAAGAAGTAATAAGGGATCTGGGGACCCAAGTAGATAGTAATCTCACCTTTGATAATCACATTGCCAAAGTGGTTAGAAAATCCTTCTATGTGGCCCACCTAATCACAAAAGGGTTTGCATCCAGATCAAAAGAGGTCATTGTGCCCCTCTACTCATCACTCATCAGACCCATCAAAGAGTACAATGCCCCATTTGGGATGTACCTTACAAGACACCTGCAACAGCTGGAAAGACCACAGAAGTACCTCACCAAGAGGATCACTGGCCTCAAACAGATGCCCTATGCAGCTCGAATGAAGAAACTCCAGCTGTACTTGGTTGCATACTGCCTACTCCGAGGTGATCTCTGCCTGACATACAAGGCCATATCCAACCCAGAATTGATGGACATGCTCCACCTAAAGAAAACCTTATCCCCTCCAGCCACATGCTCTAGGGATCTAAACCTCACCACAACAATGAATAGGACATGCTGAAGGGATAGATTCCTGTCCCAGAGACTTCCCATGCTTTGGAACAAGATCCCAATCTACATTAGGCAGAGCTCCTCACAAACACTCTATAAAAGAAACCTTGACGAGTGGATGGGAAACAGAAAGTTTACCTCGGGGATCACTTCAGTGGCTCTGCTGGACAGAGGCACAGGGAACTAATCTATGGGGGTGGCAAAAGCCAACACATTCTGGCTAGGCTTATAAATGCCTTCGGGCAGATAGCCTAGTATCTACCTATGAACCTATAATCATTTGCAAATTTGATCAGCCATAGCCCACTGGTTTTTGCCTGCAGCTCAGAAAAATATATCCCAAACAACAGAGGCCCCAAGACCAATCCCTGTGGTAAGCCACTCGCTACTAGTTGACATGACTTCTTCTATTTTGACTAGGTGGGTTCTATCAGTGAGCCAGTTTGCAACCCATGTGGTAACATATGGCTTAATACCTATTTGACAGAGTTTATCTATTATAACTGAGTGGGGAATAGTATTGAAGGCTTTGGCTAGGTCAAGGTAGGCAGTGTGCACCGTCTTCCCCTCATCCATAGCTTTGGTGACTGTCTCAAAGAAGCTGACCAAGTTTAACAGGCATGACCTCCTGTTGACAAAACCAAACTGTGTGGAATCGACTGGAGGTTGCCAATGTCCTCATTAATGAGGTCCATGATAATCCATTCCATGGCCTTGTGGATCAGGCTAGTTAGGCTGATGGGTCTATAATTTCCTGGATTGGTGGGTGCTCCACCTTTGTGCAAAAGAATGACAGTGGTTGTCCTCCACTCAGCTGGGATGACGCTGGTACTCAGGCTTTGGTTGAATAGGGTGCCTAATGGTGCTGCAAGTTCCTGCCTGAGTTCATGTAGGATGCAGCCTGGGATGTTATCAGGTCTCATGGAGGCTGTATTTTTTGCCTTTGAGAGGGCAGTAATGACTTGCTCCCTTGAGATAAGAGGAGATGGGTAGTTGCTGGGGATGTCCTGATTTACTAATGGGGGGCAGAGGTGTGAAGTTTTCTCAGAACCTGTTTGCCAGCAGGTTAGCTATATCTATGTTGTTTATATATGTGGTGCCCTTGACCATCACTTCTGAGCAGATCTGAGTGCTTCTTTTGAGATTGCGGACATTTGTGAATAAGGCCTTATGACAGTCTTTAGTTGATGTGGCCAGTTTGGACTCAAAGTTTGCTTTGGAGAATTTCACTAGTGCTCTTATTTGCTTGTTCAGGCTAAGGAGAGATTGTTTCCAATTAGGCACCTGCTCCTTCTTGATCATGGACAGCAATTTTTTCCTTTTATTACAGAGTTTATTTATTGCAGATGTCCACCAGACAGGTTTATTATTCCGTGAGGAGGATGATTTTCTCCTGTCAGGTATTCCTGATTTAGAAGGCTTTTCAGACTAGAGGGAAACTGAAGAAGAGTATGCTACAGGATTTTTAAACAGAAACGTAAGATAATCTGGGACATTATAAAATCTGTCTGACCTTTTGGACACTAGAGTTTATGAGTCAGGGTCACCAGACGTGGACTGAAAAACACCCAAGAAAGCCTCAAGAACAGGAAGTACAGGGAAAGGGTTTGGGTGCCCATTTCCAAAGTGTTGCAGTATCTTTTTTTGCACCTTGGAGATCTGCCTAGACTCCCAGTCAAAATGCTCCATTATATTTAAGATTGTCTCGCCAAATGAAACAACTTCTGGAGAATTAGGGGAAATGGAATCTTCATCATCAGAATGGGCCAAGTGTTTCAGATGTTGAGTTTCCAGGAAAGTGTCAAGAGAAGACAAATAAGACTGCAATGTTTTGGGTATAAAGGATTGGCAGATGGAACAAGCTTTGTAGTCATATCCCACTACTATGAAAAAGAGACAATGGGTGTGCAAGACTTTGTATGAGATTTGCCTACAGCACTAGTACTTACCCCTTCTAGCTGACATCTAATACTGATTAGAAAAAACAGTTAAGAAATATAAAGGAAGGTTCCCCAATGAGGCACTTATATGAGTATTCAAAGCACTGGTACCAATGACCAAATGATGATCAGTCCAACGGGGTGAGGTTGAGGAATTACTCTCATACATTTGCCTATATACCCCTAAGCTTGTGAGCTGAGGTCACACGTTGGACATATGATACTGGAAGGTAAATCTTTGGTACCCTGACTGGATGACAGCAGTGATAACCCATGTGTTAGGAATACTGCAATCATGATTTTAGTTAGGACATCATTCTTGACAGTGTTAGAGAAAACTGCATCTCTCATGACTATTCTACACAAAATGCATATTAGTTTACAGTTTCTGCAAAAATAAAATGTTTAATAAATACTTATGTTAAAATGCTATGTAATATAAATGCATAGTTATGTAAAGCACATATACTTATTGTAGTTCTGAGTGTTTTACAACTGCATTCTAATATTAAGCTGTAAAATGCATTTTACAGCTTAATATTAGAATGCAGTTGTAAAACTCTCAGAACATAACATAAAGGAGTTATGTACTCACCATAACGTTCTATGTTTGTTGTAGTTGATCTTGCCTTCCTTCTTGCATCCCCCCCTCCTTTCCCCTTCCTGGAGGATCGAGAGGAATCCCTTATTTTTTTGGTTATACTGGCTGGGTTTCCTTTATACCATTCCTTATGATCAGTCTCAGTTTACTACTATTACCTTGTGGAGGGATCACACCTTTATATGCAGGTGCTATCGGATATGTAAAGTGGAGTATATCTGTTATAAGGTCTAGTGTTGGGTTATCACAAATGAGATCTGGGTAACTACCGCTAGGCATGCTGGGATAGAGGCTAGCCTTGAGCCAGTAAAAGCTCTCAAGCTATAGTATACGGCCAAGTTGGAGCCGAGGATCGGCTATGAATCCAAACAGCAAGAAGGAAAGCGAGATCAGGAACAACAAACATGGAATGTTATGGTGAGTACATAACTTCTTTTTTTGTAACAATAATGTTTTACAAAAACACAAGCCACCTGGCCTGGCAATCAGTCTTGTTTTCCGACCTTGAAAAATTTCAGTACCAGTGCATGCTAACTCCCCAATATTTCGTGTAACTACCCATCCCAGCCTTGGGAAGGTCAGAGCTCATGTAAAATAAAATATCTTTCACAATGTGTTCTTTCCTCCCTTCTTAGACATTCCAGAACCAGACTCTGTAGACCATAGTGCATCCCTTAACCCCTTTAGCACTTTCTTTTACCTTCAGTCAACCTCTTCCATTTACTAGCATAAAGTTTCCTAGTAGTGGACTTATGGGAGGAAATCAAAATATGCTGAATTGCTGGGGAAACATCGGGAAGCCGGGCTAAGACCGGAAGTGGAGAAACCAAGCTGTGAGCTTGAGAGTTTAATGGAAGGATGGATAGCCCCCGATTGATGTCTCAGAAGATCTGGCACTGGGTCCAGGATCCAAGGCTTCCCTTGCAGGTGAGGCCAAAGGAATGGGATCCATATCTGACGAGGCCAGTAAGGGGTAAGGAGGATTAACTTGCAACCCAATGACTGTGCTTTCTGAAGAACCTTGGGGAGCAGAGGAAAAGGTGGAAAGGCGTAAAGCAGTCCCGGGGCCAATCTTGAACAAGTGCGTCCCTGGGTGACTGTCCCAGTGGTGGGACTAGGGCAAAGTAGCTGCTGCATTTGTGTTGAGGGGGGTGGCAAACAAGCATGGCTGGCCCCATTTGCAAAAGATCAAGTACGCAACTTTCTGCTTCAGGGACCACTCGTGGGGCATCAGGATGGCCCGGCTGAGCTTGTCCGCTATCACGATGGATTTCCCCAGGATGTGTGTTGCAACCAGAAAGTGCTGGGAATACATCGCCCATTGCCAAACTCGTACAGTCTCTCGACACAAGGGGTAAGACCTGGTTACACCCTGTTTGTTGATGTACCACACTACTGACATATTGTCTGTTTGAATTGCTATAGTCCCTGTAGGTAGAGAGTTCTGAAGTGCTTGCAATGCCAGGAGCACTGCTCTCATCTCCAGGATATTGATATGCAAGTGGTACTTGTGTTTCTGCCAAGTGCCTTGAACAGTCTGTCCCAGATAATGCCCCCGCACCCTATCTGGGAAGCATCCATGGTCACTGTGGCTACAGGTTGGGGGGGTATAAATGGCTTGCCTATTGTTACCATAGGGGAGTGAAGCCACCACTCCAGATCCCTTTTGCAGGATACCGTGATCAGAATCTGATGTGACATGGGTAAATCCTGGAATGACCACTGTACAAATAGAAGCCACTGTAGAATTCTCATGTGGAAAACAGCCATAGGGACCAGAGTGACTGCTGCTGCCATGGAACCCAGGACCTTGAGGATGAATCTTGCTTGAATCCTCTTTTGTGAGAACAGTATGACAACTTGTCGACGGATCGTTAATACTTTTTCTTGAGGCAGCTTTGCTATCATGACCCTTGTGTCTAAATCTGCCCCTATAAAGGTAATATATTCACAAGGCAACAAGGCAGATTTTTCACAGTTCATGGTGATCCCAAGTTGAGAACAAAGGCGGGTTGTGTATTCCCTTGCCCTGATTAGTTGATGCTCGGTGGTGACAGTAAGAAGCCAGTCGTCTAGATATGGAAACGCCCGGAATCCTTGACGCCTCAAGTGAGCTGCAACTACTGCCATGAATTTGGTGAACACCCTGGGGGCTGTGGTGAGACCAAAGGGCAGAGCTCTGAACTGATAGTGAATGTCTCCCAGCCAGAAGCGTAGATATCGCCTTGACCATCTGTCCATTTTTATTTGGCAGTACGCATCCTGGAGATCCATAGAGCAAATCCAATTGCCCTGTCCCAGAAAGGGAAGAATGGACTGCAGTGTTACCATCTGGAACTTTGTTTTCTTGACTGACTTGTTTAGTCTGCTGAGATCCAAAACAGGTCTCCAGTCCCTTGTTTTCTTTGGAACTAAAAAGAACCTTGAGTAAGTTTTGGATCCGATTTGGTCTGCAGGAACCCCTCTGTCTAAGGATTTCTAAGATGTCTGAAAAAGAGACATCTTCAGAGGGGGACCGTGGGGAACCTTCTGAGTCATCTAAGTCTGTGTCTGATGTCAGGGACTCAGGAGAGTCCACATGCTTCCTCTTACAAGTCCTCTTCTGAGGGACCCCCATCTGAGGGGTGCTCAGGGGAGGTTTTGGATGAGGTGGGATTGCCCAATGGGGCGTCCTGGAGCATGGGTTCTTTACGCTTGGGGTGGAGGGGAGGTTCAGAAGAGGACACCGGCACCGAGGGCAAAGGAACCAATGGAGCTGAGGGTGGAGCTGTCTCAGCAGACAGTATGCTTATCACCTCAAAGGTATCATAGTCTCGACCCGAAAGAATCTCCGGCACCGAAGAAGCAGGAGACTTCCTCCAAACCGAGTGCGACGGCTCAGAGGCCAATGTAGGAGCCAAGCTGACCTGTGCCAAAGCTCTGAGAGGGAGAGTAGGGTCAGACAAGGGTCCAATGCTACTCCCCCTCTCAGAGCCGATGAGCGAGTGTCGGCTCCCAGATCCCTCGACTGAAGGAGGTATTAAGGAGATCGGAGCGGTAGTTGGAACCGAAACACCAGAGGAGGTTACTGGAACTGGTAGGTGCAGATATCTTGTCAGAACCGAAGGTTGGGTCTGACTTGGCTTGTTGTTTATCCTTGTCCTTAGACGGGTCCAAACTTGGAGCTGAAGAGGATGAAGGCTTGACTTTATCCAATTTTTTAGCTGGCTGAGACCCCTCCATGGCAGTATCAAAGGGGGTCTTTAGCAAACCTCGCAAGATAAGCTTGTTTCTTCTCTCCTGCAGGACTCGTAGAGCATGAATCCTGCAGGTGAATAGGTCCTGAACAATATACACAACTCGTGTGCCTATCCGTAAGGGACATATTTCGGCAACATGAGTCACATTTTTTGAAACCAGAAAGTTTCGAATCCTTGGCAGTATCCTTGGACATAATTTGAAAAAAGTACTATAACTAAGGCTATATACTGCTAGTAAGAAGACTACAAAGCACTCTCTATACCTATGACAAAAGGGAAAAACTATTGGCAATAGCAAACAATATATATATATATATATATATATATATATATATATATATATATATATATACACACACATATATATATATACACACACACATATATATATATATATACACATATATATATATATATATATATAATTTTTTTTTTAAACAGACAGGGAAAAAAGGAGAAGGGAGAGAACCTCTAAGTTAAACTGTGAACTCCCACCTAAGGGGAGCCTCTAACTCAAACGGCAACTCCTTAAAAGTTAAAGGAAAGGCAAGAAGGAGAAGAAGAACCCTCTAATTCAAACGGGTTTGAAGGAGGGGAAAGGCCCGAGAGGAAAAACAGTTAATTTACACAACAAACAAGTCACTCAAATGGGATAGGGATAGATATAAATGCTAAGGACACTTCTTCTTCTTTCGGCTTTTCCCAGTTAGGGGTTGCCACAGCAGATCACCTGTCCGCTCATGATTGGCACTGGAGTTTTACAGTGTCGAGTTGCCAGCCCGGCACCCAACCTTCCACAGAAGGCACATAAATGCTAAGGACACTACAGATAACAAAGTAACTAAGCTAAACTGGAAAAATTAGCTGAAAAATATAATAACAGAAAGAACACTTAGCCTGAGTCAGTATCTGCAATCCTGACGCTGCAAGCGGCAAAAAAGATCTGCGTAACTACCGGTAGGCATGCTAGGATAGGGGCAAGCCTCGAGCCAGTAAAAGCTCTCGAGCTATAGTATACAGCCAATCCTTGGCTCCAAACCCAAACAGCAAGAACGAAGGCGAGATATGGACAACATAACATATATGGTTGTGTGCATGTGCAGCATTAAGGGAGAAGCACGAGGGTCTGCAGAGACCCTATTTGTTAATTTAAATGAAATGTCACAATTCCGCATGCATGTTATTGATAGCAAAATGTATAAAAAAAGAGTTATGTTCTTACCACAACTTGGAATCTGTGCTACCTGGTGTCATTATTCATCATGAATGGGTCTTGGATCTGACCTCTGATCCGAGCCGGCAACTGATGGACAGATCTAGAGCTCAAGCTCCTCCCCTTCCCATAATCCCCTGCTGAACTCTAAGCCTCAGATTGAGTTTGCTGAACAAATAAGAATGCAGGCAGTCTGTGAAGGATAAAAAAAATCCTGAAAACAAACCACTCCAGCTCTACCAAATCCCCAGAAGGCAGGGGGAAGAAGGGCGGGAATGGGATGAATAATGACACTGGATAGCACAGATTATAAGTTATGGTAAGTATATAACTCTTTATCTGATGCTATCCGTGTCATTATTCATCATGAATGGGTCAGAATCCCCAGCTACTATGAACCCTGGGTGGCCTCAAGGAAGAATATGCCGGAGCACAAAAGAACCAAAGGAAGCCCTGTTCCTAGACACCAAGTCCAACTTGTAATGCAAAACAAAAGTGTGAGGATTAGACCAAGTTGCAGCAGCACAAATCTCATCCAGGGAAAGTTTAGCCAAAAATGCTGAAGAAGTAGCCATCGACCTAGTAGAGTGGGCCTTAACTGGTCTGGATAGCTCCACAAGCCTGCTATCATAAATGCAGGAAATACAGTTGGCAATCCATCTGGAAATAGTTACTTTGGAAACTGTGAAACCCTTTCTGTTTTGAGAATAGGCCACAAAAAGCTGGTCCGACTTCAGATAGAAACGTAATTGCATATGAACATCCAAACAATGCAAGATATATTCTCCTTTGTTAAAATAATTAGGGAAGAACACCGATAGTGGTATTGATTGACTGAGATTAGCTTCCGAAGCCACTTTCGGAATAAATGAAGGATTTGTTTTAAGGGACACCCTGTCCTTCTGAAAGAGCATGAAAGGAGGTTTAATGCTTAAAGCCTGCAGTTCTGAGACTCTCTCGACAGAGGTAACAGCCAGTAAAAATGCCATCTTCCAAGACAGGAATTTAAAATCACAAGATGCAGATGGTTCGAAGGGCTTCTGTGTGAAAGACTGCAGCATCAAGGTCAAATCCCATGGTGGGCAAGGATCTTTGATAAGCAGTCTAAAAAGAAAAACTCTTTTAAGAAAGGCTTTGCACAGTTTAGAAAAAAAAGTAGGCTTCTCATCCAAATGGAAATTAGAAATTAGCTGCCAGCTGGAGCTAAATTGCAGAGAAACTAGCCCCATCCTGAGAGAGAGAAGACAAGAACAGAAAAATATCATGAATCAGGGCCAAAAAAGGACCCAAATTACACTGTCTGGCCCAAAAAGAAAACCTTTTCCATTTACTGGAATACACCTTATTCACAGATGGCTTCTGAGATGCCAAGATGATGCTCCTCACCAGGGAAGGAAGCCTGGACGGCAAAAGGATTACTGGAATTGGAGAAACCATGTGGTTAGCCAAAAGGTCTAGAGATCTGGAAATGGAACACCCCAGGGATGGGAAATGAGATCCAGAAAGGGATCCAATATCCAGATGAGACCAAAGATGGGAGAACCACGTCTAATGAGGCCAAAAGGGGGAAATGAGGATGAGAGGTGTCTTCAGGTGGTGAGCTTTCTTTAATACCTTGGGTATGAGAGGAGTGGGAGGGTAAGCATAGAGGAGACCCGGCGGCCAAGCATGAATCAGAGCATCCCTGGGTGACTACCCCGCTGGAGGGATAAGGGCAAAATAATTGCTGCATTTGTGGTTGACTGAGAAAGCAAAGGGATTGCAGCATGGTTGACCCCAACAGTTGAAAATCTGACTTGCCACTGATGAATTCAGGGACCACTCATGGGGACTCAAGATAGACCTGCTGAGTTTGTCAGCTAGCATGTTGGAACTGCCAGGAATGTGAGTTGCAAGAAGAAAGTGCCTGGAGGACATCACCCATTCCTACACCCTCATGGCCTCTCTGCACAGAAGATAAGACCATGTTCCCCCTTGCTTGTTGATACACCAGACCACCATTATGTTGTCCGTTTGAATTGCTATGGTCCCCAGAGTGAGGCACTCCTGAAAGGCTTGCAACGTTAGAAGGACTGCTTTCATCTCCAGGACATTTATGTGTAAATTGGTCTCTGTGGGGGACCATGTGCCTTGAACCATCCTACCTGAAAAAGCCCCCCCACCCCAACAGGGAGGTGTCTGTGGTCACTGTGACCTTGGGAGGGGTAGACAAAATGGCCTGCCTAGGACTAGGTCTTGAGACTGAAGCCATCAAGCAAGGTGATTTCTGCACACTTGAGTCATCCTGATGGCCATGGACATGGGATAACCTGAGCAGACCACTGGACTGCCAGGGGCCATTGAAGAACCTGCATGTGATACTTGGCAAGGGACACTAACTGAAGGTCACCTGCCATTGAACTTAATGCTTGAAGAATCAGATGAACTGATAGGTGCTCTGGATCCAGCAAGCGAGATACCTGATCTCGAATTAGCTGGACCCTGCGTAAGGATAGTGCTGCAGTCTCCGATACGTGTCCAACTGGACCTTGATGAACTCTAAGTACTGGAATGGAGAAAGACTGGATTTCGGCAAAATGAATGTGATGCCTAGATGCTGAAAAAGGTTGGGGGTGTAACTGCTGCCCATTAACAGTCGATGCCTTGTTGGAGCCGTGAAGAGCCAATCATCCAGGTATGGGAGGACCTGGAATCCTTGCAGCCGGATATGAGCTGCCACCACTGCCATGCACTTGCTAAATACCAGGAGGGCTGTGGTTAGTCCAAAGGGCAGGGTTCTGAACTGATAGTGTTTGGACCCTAATTGAAAGCGCAGATGTCTCCTAGAGCATCTGTCGATCTTGACATGATAGTATACATCCTTCAGATCTACTGAGCACATCCAATCATCTTTGCGCAACAGAGGCAGAAATGGACCGGACAGTGACCATCCAGAACTTGGCCTTCTTGACCGATAGGTTTGGTTCACTGAGGTCCAAAATTGGATGCAAGTCCCTGGCCTTTTTTGGCACAAAAAAGAAGTGATAGTAAGTTCCGGAAACCTGTTGCCTTGCTGAGACCTCTTGGGTGGCTCTTTTTTAAAGAAGATCTTGAACCTGCAGATAGTTCAACTCTGTTTGGCAGGGTAGAATGCCCGGGAGAGATTTTAGAACCGAGGGGGGCTGAAAGAAAGGGCTGAAATAACCCCTGTAAATAATCTTTAACACCCACTGATTGAAGGTGAGACTTGTCCAGGCTAGTGGGTGAAGAGAGAACTGACTCCCGACTGCCTCCAGGGCAAGACAATTGAGCAGTGCTTCAGGAGCACTGAAAAGGCTTTTCTGAGAAGGGTTTCTGGGAGCCCTGATTCTGCGGACCCCTTCTGCCTCTGGGGTGGTGTCTACTATTCAATCCCCTACCCTGGCTTGTGGAAGAGGATTCTTGGGGAGCATCCTGGAAGGAGGACTGAGTCCTTTGGAACCAAATTTCTTACTACCCCTCTGTGTCTTGGAAAAGGAACATTGGGGAGTAGAGAACCTGATTCCCACCACAGTCAGAGTTTTGCCCTCTTGCCTGCTGTGGGTCAATGTTTCCTTGATGGAAGGTCCAAACAAGGTTAAGCCATCAAAGGAGGCATTAGTAAAAGATGCCTTAAAGGGTTCTGTAAACCCACAAAGGCAAAGCCAGGCATGCCTTCTAATGGCAATGCCTATGCCAGCCACTCAAGAAGTGGCCTCTGCCATGTTGGAGATCAACCTAATTGAAGCATTAGCCAAGGAAGTCAAAGTAGACAACTTAGGAAAGACCAGCTTAAGACTGTCCTGAGGCAGTAACTCCGTAAGGGAAGTGGTGAGTTCAGACACCAAATCGCTCAGAAGCCAGGTAAAGTGTGCCAGGTAGTTAGTTGCTCTCAGTCCAAATGTAGCTGAGGCAAATGCACTTTCCAAAGCAGTCAACCACCTAAGACTCTCTGTTCGGGGGATGGACCAAAGAGCTCTGCTTCGCCAGCTCCTTCTTAGTCACTGTGGCCACCACGATGGCATCGATGGAGACACCTTTACTCCAAAAGGCCTTATCCTTGGGAGGACTGAGGAATCTGTCTGCTTTTTTGGGGAACTGGTTCCACTGTGTCCAGCTCCTTACAAGCCCTGCCAGCAATACGATCGACAAGCTCATTGGCAGGGGGACACCCAGGTAGAACACGGGCCCTTCCTGAAGGCCTTCAGGAACACGGATTCCTCCGAAGATGGGTTGGGGGAGACCAACCACCTCGTTGCTTGAGAATTTTGAGGATGTCCCCAAAGGACACTTCCTCAGACAGAGGTCTGGGGGACACATCTCCCTCCTCAAAATCCATACCCTCCATGATGGACTCTCTGGGGGAGTCCAAGTGCCTCCTTTTACATGTTCTCTTTCAAGTGGCTTCCTCCACGGTGGTCTTTCAGGGGAGAACTCAGAAGAAACAGGAACCCCAAGTGAGGCAATGGTTGTCTGAAGGTGCTCACGGTTGGGCTGACCCTGGAAGGATGATGAGGCCTCACCACCCAAGCTGAGAAAGGCTGGGGAGGACCTAGAAATGAAGTGGAGGAGACTGTCAAGCTGGAGAAGGTCCTCTCTACTGCCCAGAAGGCCGATGGACTGACAAATTCCCCATCTCTTTCTCCATGGCCAGGGTTGCCAGGGGAGAAGAAGGAACCCCAACGAAGCACTGAAGCCCCCCTGACTATATCATCCCTGAGTTGTCCAGTGCCAAAGCCCCCAAGGGAGGGGAATGGTCCAAAAGATCCAGGCCTGAACTCACCCCCAAAGAACTCAGGCAGACCTCATGGGGATGAGACTCAGTCTGTTCCAAGTGCAGTGGAACATAACCAGCCAGGGACCCTGATGGTGTCGGAAGGGAGGAATACCAGACACTGTTGCCTCTCACTTGGAATGGTCTGGTCCTGATGTTCCGAAAGCAGAAGGATCGGAGGAGGAGAGTGGAGTCTTGTGGATGGGGAAGGCTCCTTAGCAATCTGACTTGGGAATGACAACATTCCCAACTCAGTTTTGGCCTTGAGGAAACTCCTCATCATCCTACCATTATCTGAGGTTAATAAACTTCATAAACTTCTGAATGATTTGGAGGATGCAGATGAATGGCCTGACCTAGCTGGGGATCCTGCCTTGGTTCTGATAGTTCTACTGTCCCATGAGGGGGACTGGCTCAGATGCATTGGATCCGATCTCCTGGAGGATCTGGATGGGGGGCTCTCAATAAAGATTGGCTCCGATAAGACACTCTGACCCGAAGGTCTGGTCCGATCTGGGTGGCACGGACAGATCCAATGATCGGATCCGGAGAGGGCTTGCTCTGAGTCGGATCTGAGGGTCTCAGTGGTGCCGAGACCTCAGATCTGAGAGGATGATCCAGGGCTCTCAGAGTGGAAGAGCCAAGATCTGAAGCCACAGAGGCTGGACTCAGATCCGGGTATCTGCGATCTGACAACCTCGGCTTTTTGGAGGTAGAAGGAGACCCTTTTGAAGGATGAGGGCTCTCTTCTTAGGATCCTGAGAGGGCTTGGCGGGACAGTCTGAAGGCAAGGGACCACCCTGAGCCAAGCCCTTCAGGAGTAATTTGTTGCAGCACTCCATAAGACCCCTGGGGGTTGAATATGGCAGAAATGTCACATTTTACCTCAAGGTAGGCTGCTCCCAAACAGTAAAGACACTTTTCGTGTGAATCGGAATATGGCATCTTCTGATCACACTAGGAGCATCATTTGAAACCTGTGGGCTTCTCCGCCATACTGTCATGCACACACACACACATACATGAAAGAGATAAGAGAAGAAAAAGTTTTTTTTTTTTTTTTTTTTTTTTACAAGAGGTAGAGGAAAGGGCAGGAAAAAAGAACCACCCAGGAATGGGTAAGGAATAACTAACTCTAGGTTATAGATATAGCTATGAGAGGGGAGGTAAACTAGGCTTGCTGCTTGGTGAGACTGATTTGGAAACATTGTGAAGACAGTCTCCCAGTGCTGACATATAGTGGATTTAAATAAAGAGGAAATGTTTTGCACATCCTGAAGAATTATTCTTGAGTCAAGACTAAAAGGCAGTTAATATTATTTATGTACATTTTAACTGCACTTTAACAATGGATTTTTGGGACCTTGAGAATTTGTGATAATCTCCTGTTATATGAGGAAATATCTGAGACAGGCCAGTCAGACTCTTCTCTAACTGTATTAACAGTCTTAGGTCTTCTAGTTACTAACATAGGTGAAAAGTGATCATGGTTGGCCGATAAACTATGTTGGTGTTTATAAGGCATCACAAAAATACCAAGGATTTCACCGTGAGTGCTGAAAATCTTCTCTGCTAGCCTGTCCTTCTTTATCTACCACTTTTGAAATGGAAACACTCCCCAGAGATGAAAAATGTAGACATGGGTTACTGTACAATTTTATCCTCTTACCTCTTGTAGACCTGTGGCTCAGGCTGTTGAAATTCGAACACTATCCTGGGATAACAAATTTCTGTACATTAGAGGGCACTGATGTTGATGTCTGTTCAAAATTAAATCCAGGCACCGATATCAACTTATTTTCCCTGTTTCCAGGAGTCAGTAAAATAGATGTACCAGCTTCCAGAGAAGAAGACACTGAAGGAAGCCCCAGAATCCATGAGCAATGAAACCTTATTGTACTGTGTCTTTTTTCAATCAGTATTATGTGATTTCTCTCTTGATTACTTTTCTAAAGGCATGCTTTTTCAATAAGAAAAACGCCAATCATGCTAACTCTTCTTCTTCTTCTAACAATTTTAGTTGCTTGCTTGAATGTTCACAATGTTTACATTCACCAGTGATGTGATCAGGGCTTGGAGAGAATAGATGCTACACACTGAAGTATTTAGGGGCCATGATTTGTTTGCAGTTAAAGCATTCTGTATCTTTACAAATAACTTTCATTTTGTGGCTTTCTCTAGTGCTTTGTAAGCTAATAGCTGCAGGCTAGTGGGGGCTGGTTCTTTTGTGTTTTTGTAAAAAAAAAAAAAAAAGTTGTTCTTCTGGTATTTAAGCCCTAACTTTGAGAGTTTCTGTCTATACACACTGAGCAGAGTGGATGAGAGGTGTGGACACCAACTCTTAGCTGAGATATATAAGTATCCTGTTTTTTTTTCCGATTATTTATACAGTTTATTGTTCTAGCAATTTATATACAGCACTTTTATTGAAATCTGCACGGGTAACTGATTTGTTTGCAGTTAAAGCATTCTGTATCTTTACAAATAACTTTCATTTTGTGGCTTTCTCTAGTGCTTTGTAGGCTAATAGCATACTTGGTGGCTTTGCAGTTGCCCGCCCCTACTGTAAATCTGATCTGGGACACTCCTCCCAGTCTAGTGTCATTAGCTCATTCTACCTAATACAGAGAGACCATTTGATAAGGCCTTCTGTTTCTCCTTTTTCCCTTTCAAAAAAAAAAAAAAATTTGCCTGAATTTCCTTATGTTCTGACTGTGCTTCTCAAACATTTTGGAAATATAGAGTGTATTTTAGAGCATTTATTATAACTGTAATTGCCTTAATATTGCTACAACTCAAGTACTCTAAGTTGCACTGCATCTGAAGGGTTTGTGTGTTTTAGCTGCTTTTCTGTATATATAGACTTCTCTGTATATGTAGACTAGCAACTTATTCTGCTGTATTACTGCCACTTAAATCGTTTTTCAGTTGTGCACTTGCCTTGCTTCATTTAAAAAGTTTTAAATTGGTAATTTTGTAGAGTTTTAATTGCATTTACTGTTTAGGACTACACACTCAAGTGTGTTAGACTTCTCTGTGTTTATTTACTGTATTATTGCATTGTTTAGCCTGTTTCAACAACAAAAAAAAAAAAATATATATATATATATATATATATATATATATATATATATATATATATATATATATATATACTATCTTGTTTGCTCGTTTCCCACCTTTTCTAGACAGTCCATATCCCAGGCCTTGCTTGTCTCAGGACTTTATTTTCTGTGCTCAGAGCTATCCAGACCTTGCTGTGGCAGAGGGAAGTCCTACTGCCTACCAGTGGGACTGGTGAGCATTGTACTGCCTATCTAACGCTAGAGGAGTGGTTTCCAGCTCTGAAATTGTAATTTTATTAGCCTTTTTGGGCTGAGTTCTATCCCTTTCAACTTTCTGGCTTAAAAACGCATGTGTTTGCACATTTTTCACATTGTGCAGCACTACGAGGCTACAGTTAAACTATTTCAGGTGCCCGAAAATCTGCTCTTCAAATTTTCCCTTAAAAATAGCTGGTTTCTCAGTAGTAGCACTAAAATCTGAACCCCTGTGACTAGCACTTGCTCTAGAACCTGCTGTAAAGCACTAGGAAGCCTGAACCTGATACAAGCACTCAGCTCTCCTTGTCAATAAGGAGAAATTAATCATAGGCACTAAACAGTCTACAATTGCAAAGTACCTTGTAAAGGTAAGGGAAACAGCTCTTAAACCTTACAAAAAAGCACCTAAACAGGCATGTCCAAGGGTCAGCTTCCGGTGGTTTCTCCTGTCCACCTGGTGAATCTGGGCATACTGGAGCAATGCGGCAACTGTCTCATGTACAAAGACAATCCTCTCCTCCTACCACCCAACACTACAACCTGCAAGAGATGCACTTACATAGCCAAACTGGAAGCAAAGCTCTCTCCGGTCAAGACTGTGCTAGACAGTCAACAGGAGAAGGCTAACACCTGCATTACACCTCTAGCAACTCATAGCCCTTCAAAACCCACACCATCAACTCCCACACATAGCAACACTAAACCCACATATGTGGAGGCCCTTAACATTAACCTGCCCAAGCAACAAGGACCTCCAAAGCCAAAACACAAACAAACACCAGTCACAACCAAAGTGACACATAGCTCACAACACCAGTGTGCCACCCAACAACAGCCCCTAAGGCAAGACAATGTACCCAACACTTTAGTCATAGGTGACTCTATAGTCAGGCACACTGATGTCCCACTCACCAGGCTGAAGAAGAAGAAAATTACAGTCAGCTGCCTGTCGGGTGCCAGGATCCGCCACATAACGCATGCAGTCAAGTCACTCCACAACAAGTACAAATATGACTCTGTCATTGTGAATTCTGGAGTACATGACTTGAGACGTACCTCCCTGGACTACATGAAAAGAGACATGGAAGAGCTCTTGGATCATGTGACCCAGGCAGGTATGACCCTAGCCCTGAGTAGCATCCTGCCTTCGCCCAGAATGATACCACAGCATAAGGACAAAATGATTAACTTCAACAATTGGCTAAGCTTCTGGTGTCATTCAAAGGGGATCCAGTATTTGTCTGCCTGGGAAGACATGATCGACAAACCACGATGCTTTGCCAGAGATGGTCTGCACCTGTCACAGTTGGGATTCAGGTTACTGGCTAAAGCTCTTGCCACCTCTATAGTGCCTTTTTTAGGCAAGGTTCAAAGGATAAAACCACCACCGTAACAGATACAAGCATGCAAAATCTGAAGGTAATGCTACTCAATGCTAGAAGTCTAAACCTCAAAATGCACTCTCTCGAGGTACTCCTAAAAATGGAGAACATCGATATCTGTGCAGTGACTGAGACCTGGTTCAAGGCTCCAGAGAGCACCCCTGCAATACCAGGCTACAATTCTTACCACACTTTTCGGCCACAAAACCAAGACCGAAACACTAAAGGTGGAGGAGTGTCCATATTCACCAAGGATATTCACACTTCCAGGCTAGTTGCTCAACACAATGCATCTGAAATTCTCCAGGTGCAACTAACACTAGGTAAGACTGCAATCCAAATTGTAGCTTGCTACAGATCCCCCACCATACCCCAAGATTCTCACTACACCTTCCTAAACATACTGGAAAATATTAGGATACAACCAAACACCCTAATACTAGGTGATTTCAACTACCCTGCCATTAATTGGGAAAACTACTCGGGTACCAACTCCTTTTCCCAATGGTTCTTGGAATTCATAAATTCCAATGCCCTGGATCAACTAATCCATTGTCCCACCAGGGGCTCCAATATCCTACACCTGGTCATTACCAACATGGGAGATAGATGCTCCACACCAATGGTCACCCCCCTCATTGGTCTGGTCTGACCATAAGCAAATCACCCTTGACATCCACATCCCACCCCCACCCCCCAGTAAGGAAACCTCCTTAAAAAACTTCTCCAAAGCCAACTTCATGCTACTGAAGTCAGAAGTGACAAACTTCACAACACCCACGCAGACAGGATCTGGAAGTTCAACTGCAGAATCCTACACTAAGGCACTGTATGAGCACATCCACTCATGCATGAATTGCGCCATTCCAAAAAGAACCAAGATGCTCTTCTCCAAAAAAAGGAAGCCAATCTGGTGGTCCCCTGCTATAAACAAACTATACAACAGAAGGAAGAAACTGTTGCAGAAAAGAGGAAAATCCCAGGATGCAAAAAACTCCCTCACCAGCCTCAGTAAGAAGCTGAGATCCCTCATAAAATCCTCAAAAGCTAGTTACGAAAATAAAATTGCCAAAGATTCCAAAGACAACCACAAGGCATTCTATAGTTATGTCAAGAATCTAAATGGCAATGCTCAGATCTGCTCTGAACTACAACAGAATGGCATTAAATATACTTATCCCAAGGATACTGCCAATATCCTGGCAGATCGATTTAGTGCCAACTTCACTCCCCTCTCACCCCCTAAAGGGCCCATCTCAATACCAAAAGATTGCCAAATTCCGATAATCACAGCCACACAGGTAGAAACAGCACTCTCCAAAGCTAAGAATACAGCATCCATGGGACCAGATGACATCCCAGGCTGTGTACTACATGAACTACAAAATGAACTGGCACCCCACCTAAGTGACATGTTTAATCATAGCCTCACCTCAGGCTTTGTGCCCACTGAGTGGCGCACAGCTACAGTTATCCCGCTACACAAGGGAGGATCCACCTTGGATCCCGGGAACTACCATCCCATCAGTCTGACAAGCCTGATCTGCAAGGGCATGGAACGCATTATCATGGAACTTATAAACAAAGACATTGGCAACCTCCAGACACTGGACCCCACCCAGTTTGGGTTTGTGAAGGGCCGATCTTGTCTCCTGAATCTGATTGACTTCTTCGAATCGGTCTCCAGAGCTGTGGACGAGGGTAAGGAGGTCCACACAGCCTATCTGGACCTCGCCAAGGCCTTCGACACCATCTCCCACTCTGGAATCATAGATAAACTTACTAAGCTGGGCATAAATCCCTACGTCACTCGATGGGTTGCCAACTGGCTTACTGACAGAACCCAGACTGTAAAAGTAGCCAACTCCAAATCCAGCTCCAGACAAGTGACAAGTGGAGTACCTCAGGGTTCAGTCCTGGGACCACTCTTATTTGGCATCTACTTCTCTGAAGTACAGGCCAACATTAGGGACTCTGGCTAACAAAGTTTGCAGATGACTGCAAACTGGGAGCCATTACTGAATCCCCAAATGATGTGGATATTCTACAAAAGGGCCTTACAGAAACAGATGCCTGGTGCCAGAGCCATGGGCTCAAGCGTAATGCCAAGAAATGTATAGTCATCCCCTTTGGAAAAAAACATGTACCCATGAACTACCACATAGGTGGCAGGACACTAAACATCGAAAGTGTGATGAGAGACTTAGGGACACAAGTGGACGGTGGTCTCACTTTCGATAACCACATCGCCACAACAGTCAGGAAATCCTTCTACGTGGCACACCTCATCACTAAGGGCTTTTCATCCAGAAAAAAGGAGGTCATTGTCCCACTGTATTCATCCCTCATTAGACCCATTATAGAGTATAATGCCCCATTTGGTATGTACCTCACAAGACATCTGCAACAACTGGAAAGACCACAGAAATACCTCACTAAAAGAATCACAGGCCTAAAGCAGATGCCATATGCTGACCGTCTGAAAAAACTCCAGCTATACTCTGTGGCGTATCGTCTACTCAGAGGTGATCTCTGCTTAACATACAAGGCCATGTCAAACCCTGAGCTGTTGGACATGCTCCACTTAAAGAAATCCCAATCCCTCAGAGCCACACGCTCCAGGGATCCAAACCTTATCATCACATTGAACAAAACATGCTGGAGGGATAGGTTCCTGACCCAGAGACTCCCCATACTCTGGAATAGACTGCCCATACATGTCAAGCAGAGCACCTCATTGGCCCTCTTCAAAAGGAACCTTGATGACTGGATGGGAGATAGGAAATTCACCCCGGGGATCATGTCAGTCACCCTGCTAGACAGGGGCTCAGAGAAGTAAATATTGTGGGAAAAAATTTCCAGGGAATTGTTATGGCTAGGCTTGCATAGGCCTTAGGGCTGATAGCCTAGTACCAACATATGAACCTATGTTAACTTTACATCATGCTTTACTTAACAGATGTAGCCAAAAATAAAGATCAGAAGTATGGCAGAGAATCTTTTTGTTGATGAAAATAATGAGAGTCACAAAAGTGAAACCTAACTAGTTGTGCCCTAAAGTTTTCTTTAGATGAAAGGAAGATGTGTAACTTTCAAAACAGCAGTAAGAACTGAAAAGAATATGCACCAGTGCTGCATATAAAAGGAGGCCACATGCATATGTTGCCAGTGCACTCCTGGCTCCAGCAACAGCTTGCACTGGTCTCTAAAGGGGGGAAATTTCAGACAAGAAAAGATGGGAGTAAGGCAAACTATAATGCAATATTATGATTTACTGTTACAGTGACTCCTCAAGGAATTATATAGTGGAAAAAAGTAATGGCATCAACATCAGAAGATTCTGCTACAGTGCATGCACATGAAATATATATATATATATATATATATATATATATATATATACTCAAACATGATAGACTAAAAATAAGTAAAATACCTTCAATAACCAGCAAGTCAGTGAAAAAGACAACATTCTTCTTTTCAGTATGTAACAGTTTTAATTATATACATGTAAATCTTGCTATAAGTATGCAGACAATGTAAGTTACCTTGGCATTAGGTTTAAATGGTACAAGTGTCAGAGGTTCAGAATTGTAATGATCTGTAGTACAATTTAAATGTCGCAAAAAAACAACATAAATTTAACAACACAGCTATAACTTCCTAGTATGACAACTTTATTAAAATATTTATATATGTACAGTTTGACATAAAAGTATAACATTCATTAATCTTCTTTTTAATATGTTTCAAAGACACGGTTTTACTCAAGTTCTTGGGTTCTTAAACCATCTGAGTTCTGCCTCTTATTAAACACAGTCCAAAATGTTATTTTCTTTAGAACTTGCTGAAGAAGCTTCTGAGGTAGCCAGTGAAGGTAGTGTTGTAAAACTGTAACATTTTTTGCAATGTAGTTAATGGAAATCCTGAAAAATAAAATAAATTATAAATCTTTATCCAGTGACACTGATGAACTACCTCAATTATATAAACAATGGTATTAAGGCCACTTAATCCATTTCTCTGGCCCCTGCACAACATTCAAATGGGTCAGTTGTTGCTCATTTAATTTATTAACCAGATGTCTTCTTTTCCATGTATCCTTCCTCTTGTGTCAAAAAGTTTACATTTCCTTCAGTCTCCTTTACAAGAGCTTCCTATGCTATGTTAATACTCTATAAATTACTTTTACTTTTTTTTATTCTCTGCAAATCCAGCTCTTACAAAAAGGTCCCACTATAACATGGAGACAATAGCCTGCTGTAGTAGTACAAATGCAATACAGACACTGTACTAGGAGTCAGAACCATACCAGACAAACCTGCTTCAGCTACCTCAGAACCTTTTCACATTCAGTGGCTCATTGTGTTTTTATCCTTAAAAACTACCACACAGCACCGGAAGTCTCATTACTGTAGTATACAACTTCCACGTAACACCTTCCACCCATATTTTCTCAGACTTCAAAATATGCTTGTTTCTAGAAATTTCCAGTTTCTTAAGACACTTCCCTCTCCATGATCTAGGTAGATTTTCAAAGTTTCACTGCACCATCTCATTCTTTCATGAAGTAACTGGTGCAAATGTCTACATCCTATCTGACATTTTCATTTCTCTGACAAGGACCCTTGATTTTGTGCGCCGCTGTCTTCTCCCAGTTAAGATAAATAAATGGGTCTTTTTATCTCTGTTTTCCCACATTCAGATGACTTCAATGATTTTCCCATCACCTTAACTTCTCATCTGAGCTTGGCTAGTTTTAGGGTTCATTTTGAGTACTTCTGACTGCCACCTAATGTCTCTCCTTGAAAATGTTAAGACATATCCATGGGTACTACAAACTGATATACCTAAAGTTCAGCTACATCAATGGGAAAAGATGACTCAGCAAGAATTCACAAAGCTTCGTACTGCCTCTAATTTGACTAAAACATGGTTTAAAACAATTCAAATGCATTTTTTGTAACAATGTCCAAAATTTTACATTAAACAGTCAATGTAATTATTAATTTTTTTACACAACAGAAACTCTTAAGTTTCACTGCTAGTCTTATACTGATTATGTTATGCCCACAAGGATGAAAAAAAAATTATGGCATAAGTTAAATGAAAATATATCAGATATTACCAAAGAAAGCCTGTCAGAATATACAGGGAAAATATTACTAAGAATGACTATAGAGACCAAAATAAATTAAGAATGCCAGATAGTGGTTGGTTTGACATATAAATCAAAGTGGGAAATAATGGGAAGGTGAAAATATTTCCCAGATTTTATCTTCAACATTAACTTTCACAAACAGGTTAGAGAACCAAACTTAAAGTATCTCTGCAGGACACTATAAGATGAGTTACCTCACATGAATTGTTGAAATTTAGTGCTTTGTCATTAACATAAAATTTTACTTGAATAGCTAAAATTCATTACTTGTCATAACATGCACAGAAGACTAAGAACATGCCAGGAATAACAATGGGATATTTAAGTTACTAGCTAAGAAATTATATTAGACTATCACTATTTTACTTACTTGGTTTGATCGGGAAATGTAGTGTGGCTTATTATGTTAAAGTACTTAGCTCTATCACTGAATATTAAAATTCTGCCATTTAAAGTTTTTCTGTCATTCCCAAAACAGGGAATACGTCCCTCAATCTGAAAACTGAGAAATGTGAGCTACAAAGAACAGAGTAATTGGTTTTCCAAAATCAGTTTAGAAAAGAAACTACAGAGAATGAATGTTTACTGTGTTTTAAAAGAAAAGTGTTAAAATGCTATATAAACAAAGTACACGTGTATGACTTGAAATGATACTGGAGACAGATATCAACAGTAAGCTAGAAAAGTCCCTCTGGGTACACATGCTGTGGCCATTAATCCATAAGGTACCTTACTGTGTTCTTTTAAGTAGTTCAGAAGAAGGTTAAAAGAAATACTGCATCAACAAGCGTTCCTGTAGCAGGCAAAAAAAAAAAAATTCACAGGAAAAAAGGAAAGTAAATAAATATACTGGCTCTCTGTCTGTCTATCTATCTAACCTAACTGGAGCATCCTAGATAAAGGGTGTGATGAAACACGCATCTGGTACAGTGTGAAGATTATCAAAAATGATCTACACTTTATGTATTGGTGCTATAAAAAATTTCTCTCAATGTAACAAATTATTACTGTTAAAGAAGTAGGACACACACACACACACACACACACACACACACACACACACACACACACACACATACACCAATTAAATCTATCTGAAACAAAAACATGTAACAAGACAAAGTAAAATACAGCTTCTGTTCACATAAATTTAACAGTAAATAAGTACACATATACACATATTGATACACTGTGTTCACAAAATGCACAAACATATTCAACTCCCACTGACACTAAACTGCTCGCCTAAATTAATTCTCAAGTGAATAAGATAAGATAAAATAAAATACCGACTAGGGGTGAGTACTATATAGCTCAAGCAAGATGGCTGCTTAATCCCAAAGCTCTGGCCATGGCCTATGATAAAGTTTAAAAAAAACAAGGTTCTAAAACAGCATGCGTGAACAAGACCACTATGAAAAACATATGGCAGCCTTTAAAGCTGCAGCAAACAAACAACTAAAGACAGCACATGTGGCAGAGGAAGTTGGAACAATGAGACACACAAACGTCCCGCAGCATTCAGTGATGAATTTACAAGAAAAGTTGTGTGATCTGAAGGAAGACAATGCTGGAGTGAAAGCAGAGCTGTTTCACAATAATACAAAAATGAGAGAGCTGGAGACACTTGAAGAAACAGATTGAGGAGTGAGAAGCTGTGTGACCTGGAAACAGATTTAGAAGACTTAATCTAAGATTCACTGGAATACTGGAAAGAATATCAAAGTGGAACTGGAAAGGTCTGTGAATATACTGCTACAAGAAAGATTCAAATTACCAGGAATCAGAGGCACAAGTATAGAGTGCAGTGGGGAGAGGATATGGTCAAGATGTACTTACATGACTGCATTCCTATAAAGTTAAAGAAAAGATCCTAAGTTAAACATGAGTACTAAGAACAATTCCCTTTGCAAGAATGTTTACAAGTTGGTTGAGGATTTTTCCAACTCTCTACATAGGCAGAAACATGACTTGCCAAAAAAAAGGAGTTAGAAAGCATAGGGACAGCTGCACAAATAGGCTAGCCTGTAAAGAAAGACCTGAGTAACATGATTTGGAGAGAAGGCAAAAGGCAAGAGTTATGGGGAAAATTGTTGGAAGAACCTTAAGAAAAATCAGGAGGAGACATGGAAAGGATATGTGCTAAAATAATAAGTATGTTGACAGAAAATGAGGGAACAGGAAGGGCAATTAAAGTCAGAGCATGGAAGGGTTGAACAATACTACAGCACACTGAAACAGAGTGGTGGATCTAATTAATGCTAAAGCAGGAATGGAAAAGTTGAAGGTAGAGAGGGTGGATACAGGAAGAAGACAGAGAAAAAGTTTGGAAAAGAAGAGAAGGCAAATAAATGAAAAAAAAAACAAAGCAAAAATGTACAATTTCTTAGAAGAAGGGAAGAGATAACAGGGACTAAGGAATTAAGGAAAATTTGGGAAAGAGAAGAGGGATTGAGAGAGAAATGGAAAGCAGTACTGAAGATAAAACACTACATGCAGTGTGTGTTTGTGACTGTGTGTGTATATGGGACCTGATGCTGATGGTATTACACAGGTAGTTTCTAACTCCTAAGAGACCGATGAAAGAAGAAAGGAGAGAAAAACAACTGCCGTAGATGTGGAGAAGCATAGGCAGGAATGATACATATGTTTTGAGGATCCCACTGAGCAATGGAGATATGGAAAAAAGGCACTGGAGATATATTAAGCTGCATTTCACAAGGAGGGATAAAAGTAATGGTAGCTCTGCATGTGGAGGACAGAGCAGGAGGGTGCAGGCTGGGAGGACAGCAGCTAAGGGTGCAAAACCTATGTAATCTGAGATCAAAACTACTACTGTAGAGGAATTCCAAGACTATCAGCTTAATTTCAGCTTTCCTAGTGTGAAAAAAGAAACCCAGAAGAGAGAGTTAATTTTTCTTTTTGAGTAAATTTCATTTACTGGCTAGTAGGTGCACAACATGGATGCTAGCAAATAAATTTAGAGACCCTGAAAGAAAATTAACCATAAAAAGGTGAGGAGAAAACACTGGCTAGGAAGAATCCTGCAGTGGTACACCAAAAAGCAGTTCAAGTTGCAGCTTTAGTGCAATACATGACTTCCAGTAATATAAAGGAAAAATAAGTTAAATGTGCTGAGAGCTGATTAAAATAAATGAAATACTGAAGGAGTATATCAACTCATATAAAAGGCTGGAAAAATGGAAGAAGCTTTAAACAGATACTCAAATGAGCTGATAAAACTGCAAACATCAGAGGTCAAAATGAAGAAAAGACTAGCTGAGTATGAGACTGCTCAAGAAGAGATGTTTCAAAAAAATGGCAGAATTAGAGGACAGAGAATGTAGGGAAAACCTGAGTTTCTTTCCCTATACTAGAGACACTAGAAGGAAGAGACTGTATTAATATTGAAAGCACAAATAAGCAACTGGACTGTTATTTCATAGCAGTCGTTGTCAATTGAAAGGCCACATCATATTTATACTCCAAACCCAGTGATGAGAAAGCAGCCAAGACCTCTCATAGTAAAGATGCAATCCTACCAGCAGAAAGAGTCAATTCTGACAAAAGACAAGGTACTAAAAGTTGGAGACAGTAGATTGTTTGTGGAAAATGATTACGCACTGTACACCAGGCAAAAGAAGTAAATATTTTCCAGCAATCATGAAATGTCAGGAGACAGGTGTAACATTCAAGCTGCTGTAGCCAGCTAAGTTCAGAATACTTTTTAATTGAGAGTTAAAGTCAGTTTTTGATGCATAACAGTCTAAGGAGGAAATACAAAAGTTTGTCCAACAAAAAGTGAGCTATCAAACAGAAGAGAATTCTTATCTTTCTGATAATAAAGCTCATAGAGAGACTATGCCAGTGAAATCTTTTCCAGTGTTCCAAAGGAAAATGCTAGAGAGTCCGAGAATAGCACAGGAGTTGACTAGAAGAACCAGTATTACATTGGAAATAAACCAGAGAGTGGGAATGGGAGGTGGAGATCAACAGGAAGAAAACCAGCAACTTGGAATTAATTAATAAATGTGGAACTATAAAGCATCAACCATATTTGTAAAATATGGCTGATCAGGAAAATCTGGAAATATTGGACTTTTTTGGCTTTGTTTAACTTGCAGGGGACTCCAAAGCATATGTCCTACTTCATGTTTGGAAGAACAGTAAGCAGAGGGGAAGAAGAAAGAAAGAGGTAATGATAAGTAAAACAATTTTCATTTTTAACAGTTTTTTTTATAAAGCATGACATATACCTCCTGTTATATAGCAAATGTCAGTTCTTTTTGTGTGTTATATTGATGTAAACAGGTGCCCTTTTTTTCTTCTTTCTTCTTGATTAACTTTAAGAAATGTAGGCACTACAATGTAAACACAGAAGAAAGCCAGGACAAAAGCATGTTTAAGATAATAGGCATCTTGGGTTAATGAGATAAAAAATGGGATATAAAAGTACACAGATTATAATTAAAGTAAAACTGGTATGCTTTTTTCTTAACGTTTGCATAGGGGAATGACTGGATTAAGGCCCTGGGCATGATCTAACTATAAGTTTAAAGTGGAAGCAAGTAAATAAAAGAATACTTAATGTAATGAAAAGTTTTAAATGTTCAGAGTGCAACATGAGAAGCTTGTAGCTGAAGTCAACTGTGTATCTGGTTCTCGTGTTTCTATGGAGACAAGCTGATAAAGCAGCAATAAAAAAAGAGAATACCTTTTTCTTTCAATGGCTAAAAGATAATGTTTTCCGAAACCATTCAACATCTTTTCTATATCTGGGAGAGCAATAAAGATAAGACAAAAACAGACAGCACTCACTGTAAGTAGAAGCATAGGCTGTACCATGCATCCTAATCATGGATAACCTTAATTATAGGTCAGTTAAAGCCTGTGGGTATAGCTGTCAATCTGAGATAACTGTTTCTATTATGAGGGTTAAAGTTAATTATTTGAAGATGTACATAGCTTTATGTTTTTGTATTAAGTAAATTAGTTCTGGGGGGTGAGTTTTCTTTTTTTGTTTGAGGGTTTTCATTAAAACAAAAACTCTTGTAAGATGTGGCACAGGCTCAAATGGATATGACAAGAAACAACTGTATAAAAGACCAACCTGCGAAACATTAGTGTATGCATGTAACACAAAATCTGAAACTAGACATTTACAAAAACTGTTACAAATAACAGGTATGAATAACTTCTTAACATAATGACATCACTTTCCATATTATTGCATGTGGATGGTGTCACAGGTATGTACAAAATAAAAATGCAGAATGCAAATCACTATACTAAAGCAGACATGTGGAAAGAACTGAACATATGAATTTGATAAAGAAAGGATTTCAGGATGGTTACTCAGTGGAATATCCGGGGAAAAGGAGAATACTTACATTAATTGCCAAAGGAGGTCTAATAGTGATAGAAGAGGAAAAAAAAATAATGGTAGATTTGTAGCAGTAAGGTGCTACTGGCAGGGAGACAAATTACACTGCCATTCATCTATATTTCACCTAAAACTGCTACAAAGGAGATTAAGACAATTCTGGGAGAAATAATCAACTTTCATCTAGGAATATTACTTTTAAGTGGGGACTGGAATTTGATTTGCAACAGTGAAGGTGTATATGAGGGGGTTGGAAGGGAAAATATAACAAAAGAGGATAGAGATGAGAAGAAATTTATGAAAATATTTGGTATGAAAGATGTGAATTTAATAGCAGGAGCTAGAAGGGAATTTACATATTCCCCAAAGTACAAAAACTGGGATAGACTAGACTGTAAATATATATCATAAGAACATGTGCATTTAATTTAAAGTTTTGATACACATCCAGTAACTACTTCAGATCATGTGCCAATAATAAGTAAAATAAAAATACAGGGTAATGAAATAAAAATGAGACACTGCTGCTTCCCCACCTATCTATTAAACAGAAAGGAATTTAAGGGATGGGTAGTGGAAATTATTCAGGAGTTATTAGGGAAGACAGAAATTTCTTCAGAAAATATAGCTAGGGAATGTGATAAAATGAAAGGAAGTTTAGAAATAAAAGAAAAAATCTATGGTTAAGAAGTAACAAGAATTATTTTGAGGGACTGACAAAGCTTAAAGTATTGCAGATAGGGGGAATCTCATGGAAAAGTAGCAGTACAGCAGAAAATAAGGAGCTACGTGGATAATATATATGAGTTTCTAAAGACCGCTGTTAAGTAACCATTTTTTGATAACTCCAAACACAAAATCTTTTAGCACAATGGCTCAGGCAACAGAAAGTAGAAACAGTGGTTGCTAAGCTTAGGGAGCCTATAACAAGACAAACAACTAGTGATCATACAGAAGTATTAGAAATATTTTGGAAATTTTATGAAAATCTGTATAAAGCTGAGAAATGTGGAAATGAAGAAAAAGAACAAATGGAAATGTTTATAAAATAATGAAATATACCAAGGTTAGAGGTAGATAAGGCTCAACTGTTAACAGGATAAAAGGAAATAAGATAAAAAATGGTGATGTTTAACCAATCTACAGGAAAGTATCCAGGAATAGATGGTATTCCTGTGGAAGTTTGGAAGCTAGGAGGGAAGAAAGTAATAAAAGATCTGGATGGTTTTAACGGTCTTTTAAAAGGATGAGATGCATCAAGATCTTGGAAGAAATGTGTGGTGGCTGTAATACATAAAGATGGTAAAGACCCATCAGATCCAGTTTCATATAGGCCCCTTTCCATTCTAAGCCATGATTATAAAGTGTTTATGTCTACAATGACTATAGGAATGGCAATGGTGATACCAACATTGAAAAATATAGATAAATGTGGTTTTGTGGAGGGGAAGCAAACATCTGACAACATTAACAGAACAATAATGATCCAGAGGGAAGAAGAATATAAGAAAATACCACTATTGTTGGTGGGTCTTGATGCAGAGAAAGCATTCAACAGAGTATGCTGGAATTTTGTGAGTAGGGTAATGGAAGCATCTGCAGTCCCTGACACAATAATAAAGTTAACTAGGAGGCTAGGATATATCAAGAGATCAGAGGTGAAAATTAAAGTTGGGGGGGTCCTTTCTGACTAAACATAGGAAGCAGGCAGGGGTGTCCTCTTTACCCTTTATTTGCTTTATATTTAGAACCATCAGCAAAGAAAATAAGTGACTCAAAAATTCAAAGATATAGTTTGCGTGGTAAACAAGAAAAGTTGACTTTACTTGCAGATTATATTATTCTGTACCTGATAAAACCAAAAAAAGGATATGTCAGTGTTGTGGAACATTCTGAGCAGTTTCACATCTTTTTGGGATACAACACTAATGAAGATAAAACAAAGGCAACTGCAAACTACGTACCAACACACAAATTGGTTCAGCAATACCCCTATTTATGAGGACATGACAAAATTAAGTACTTAGGAGTATGGGCTAAAATGGATTCTGTTAAGGCAGCTAAGGATATTTGAGAAGACACTAAACAAAACGTAATACAAAAACTGAGGAAACTGGAAGCTCTTGTTTTATGGATATGGATAGCAAGATACAAGCAGTGAAAATGTTTTAGTCCCACTTAGTTTTACACACAGGTCAGGCATATTTTTAGCAACCAGAAAAGAAGTTGTGGATAGCAATTAGCAAAGACTTGAAAAATTGTATCTGGAAGGGGAAGAAGGAAAAAGTCAAGTGGGATATGCTCACCCTTCCAAAAGAACAAGGTGGTTTGGGATTACCTGATTTGAAAGGGTATTTCAGAGCTGTACAGTTAAGACTCCTATACACAGTACAAGCAGAAAGCTATAATTCAAAGTGGAAAGGGATGATGATATGGGGGGGGGGCTCAAGAAATAAGGACAGACTGGGATTTTGGATGAAGATCCTTCAAGAAAATAATAACCATACAGGATATTATATTCATAAAGTAGCAGAAAGTATTCTAAGAACTAAGCCAACATGGGACTTGAGAAAGGAGATTCTGCCAATAAAGATGACTGTAATTAGAGAATAGCCAAGAGGGGGCTGGAATTTACCAGAGAAAACTGGCAAACAAATCAAGGTACTTGGAGAAAATAATTAGCGAGAGAAAGGTAAATGAATGGGAAAAAACCAAAACTACACTTGGGCTGCAGGCTAGAGATTGCCTTCACTATCAATAATTGATATCAGAGTACAGGCAAACAGTTTCACAAAGAAACAATGGGAAAATATATGTATGGCTCCCAAGTGTTCAACAAGTCTACAAGATTTAGGAGTTTTACTTGGAAGTGTTTGCATAGTTATTTTTATACCTCAAGCAGACTCCAAAGAATTTTTCCTCACGTACATTACAAAGTTGGAGGTGTGATGGGGAAGAAAGAGGTAGTTGGGATTATATTTTTTGGGAGTGTAATGAGTTGGCAGACTTTAAAAATTCCATGCAGACTACTCTGTCAGAAATACTTGGTGTGCAAAATGGGGTAACTAAGGAAATTATTTTTGAGCTGTGATAGAAATTTCAAATTGCCTAGACACAGTAAGGCCTTGCTGAGTTTAATTTTTGTGGCTGCCAAAAAAAGCAATTGCTAGAAAATTGAAATCAAAGTTTAAACCAGCCATAAGAGAAGTTGTGAATATAGTAACAGAGATAAAATAACTGGAAGTGGGATCTTCAGAAGAGAGAAGGAGCAAATTACATAGAAAGAAATGTAAATTGTGAGAACAATACATGTAGAATAATGTTTTGGAGGAAGAATGAGGTTTAAGCAAAAACAGGAATTGAATGAGCTATATAATGTTAAAATGACAACGACTGTATAGAAGACTATATGTGATGTATAATGTTTGCACCTGAAAATATGTCAATATAGTTTGTTTTCATTTACATAAATTTATGATTGTCTATGTCACAAGTGATAATTCAATAAAATGTTTCTTGTTTTAAAATAAATACTACTGCAAAAAATGGAAAAAAGAACATGTGAAATTCCTAAGAATTAGGTAGAGGTGCAACTAGTGTAAAGCGAAGGGGGCAGCTACAGCAGGTGTAAGGTGCTAGGAGTTGCAACTGGTAGATGTGACTGGGAAGTAGTGCAGAGCTGGTATACAGAAATGAATGCTGTATTTGTAGTCTGGGCTAAAGCACTTCATGTATTGTATTTAGCTGTAGCAAGCCACTTCTTACATTTGTAGCAAGTGGTTTGCTACAACTTTCAAACAACAGTACCCCCCTATTTTTTATTTGGTCCTCAACTTAAAAACTGTGTGTGTGGAGGGGCCCAGATCTGGGAAATGCACAAAGAACCTCAATAAATTGAAGATATGTACTCACCATAACTATGCATCTGTGTTGTCCATTTTCATTCTTCCTCAAAGATTGGGTATTTCACCCGAACTCGGATCCGACTCGGCCACGTTTACAAGACTCTCCAATCAAAATCACAAGCTCCTCTCTCTACCCATAATGCTCCAGTCAACCTATGATAGCTCAGATCGAGCTTGCTGCATTATAAGCCCTAAGAGTAATTATTCCTAAGCACAGTCAAAGGAAGAATAGAAGTAGCATAGCTGGGAATCAAACCTGGAAAAGAAGTTCAACAATAACTACAAGGTCACTCCAGGAGATGAAAGGAAGGGGGGAAGGAGGGAGGGGAGTTGAGGGAGAATGAAAATGGAGAACAAAGAGGGGACATCCAAGATGGCTGCACATTGAGTAACAGCTTAATTTCAGCGCTCCCAGTGTGAAAACAGTAACTCAGAAGAGACAGCTAGTAAACTCATATTTTTGGGTAAATTACAGTGACTGGCTAGTAAGTGCACTGCCTGGATGCCAGCAAAAAAGAAATTCAGAGAACCTGAAAGAAAATCAGTCACAAAAGGTGAGAATAACACTAATTGGAAAGAATTCTGCAGCTGTTTAGCAAAAAGCAGTGCAAGCTCCAGCTTTGGTGTAAGACATGACTTCCAGTAACCTAGAGGAAAAAATAAATTGAATGTACTCAAAGCTGATTAAAATAAATGAAACACTGATGGAGCACATCAACTTAAATAGCAAAAGGCTGGAAAAAAATGGAAGATGCTTTAAACAGATATTCAGATGAGGTGATAAAATTGCAAAAATCAGAGGCCGAAATGAAGAAAAGACTGGCTGAATAAGAGCCTGCTCAAGAAGAGATGTTTCAAAAATTAATAGAATTATAGGACACAGCACATATGGAAAACTGACATTTTCTGCTGTACCAGAGAAACTGGATGGAACAGACTGTATTAATTTTATAAAAGCACAAATATGCAAATGGACTGGTATTCCACAGCAGGAGTTGTTAATTGAAAGGGCTCATTGTGTGTATGCTCCAAACCTGGTCATGAGAAAGCAATTAGACCTTTAATAGTAATGATGCACTCCTATCAGCAGAAGAGTTGATTCTGACAAAACTCTGGCAGAAAGGCAAAGTACTAAAATTGGGGGACAGTAGAATGTTTGTGGAAAATGATTACTCACTGTACACCAGGTACAAGAGGAGTAAATTTATTCACTGATCAGGGAATGTTGAGAAGCAGGCATGGGATTCAAACTGCTGTACCCAGCTACCTTCAGAATATTATTTCCTGGATTGACAAAATCATTTTTTGATGCTGAACATGCTAATGAGGAAATACAAAAGCTTGTCCAACATAAAGTGAGCTGTGAAACAGAAGGGTATTCTGCTTCTTGTTCTTCTGGTAATAAAGATCACAGAGAGACTGTGCCAGTGAAACCATTTTCAATGTTTTAATGGACAATTCTTCAGCGACAGAAAAAAGCAGAAGAGTTGACCAGAAGAACAGAGAGCACATTGGAAATGAAGTGGAGACTAGATTTGGGAGATGGAGATAAACAGGAAAAAAACCAGCAACTCAGAAATTGACAAATAAAAATGGGATTACAAAGCATTAATTACAGAATAAGAAAACATGGAAATATTTGTTAAACTTCTAGGGGATGCAAAAACATATGCCCTGCTTCATGCCATTAGTGTTTGGAGGAACACTTAGGAGAGGGGAAGACGAGGATGAATGTTAATTATAAGTAAAACAAAATTTTGCTTCTTAACAGTAGTATTTTAGTGCATGAAGCAATCTGTATGCTGTAAAGTAATGTTTTGTCAGTTATTTGCAAGTGCATTGGGGGATACTAAAGTAAACAGGTGCCCCTGTTTTTTTTTTCTTTTCTCTTTCTCCATGTTCAGTTTTAAGAAATGTAGGCACTACAATATAAAAAGGAAGAAGAAGAAAAGTCTGGTCAAAAGAGTATGATACAGGAAACATTATGTGCTTTTCTCATTCTCACATAGGGTAATGATGGGATTAAGGCCCTTGGCTTGATCTAGTAACACGTTTTAAGAGAATAAATAAAAAAAGAACACTGAATATAATAAAGCTTTTCTCTAGAAAATAAATCAATTTTTCTAGAAACAACTATGCATCTGGTTCTCATGTCTCTATGGAGACAATCTGATAAAGAGTAATAAAAAAAGAATACCTCTTACTTTCAGTGGCTAGGGCATAATGTTTTCTGAAAGTATTCAAGTGTTTTCCCATTCTGGGACAGGAATAAAGATAAGACAAACCCAGACAGCACTTAGTAGAAGCACAAGCTATGCCATGTGTCTTAGCATGGAAAAAACTCATTTTTAGGTTAACCCATTTCTGTAAGTGTGGCTGTCAGTTTGGAACAATTGCTCCTATCAGAAGGGTAAAACTTCAATATTTGAAGATGCACATAGTTTTGTGTGTTAGTATTAAGTTAAATGTTTTCTGAGGTGTATTGGGGATGCATTTGTTTTTTTTGTTTGAGGGCTTTCAATAAAACAAAATGTTTTGTAAGATCTGACATAGCCTCAAATGGATATGACAAGAAACAACTATATAAAAGATCAACCTGCCAAACATTAGTGTGTGCATGTAACACAAAAGCTGGAACTAGATATTTAACAAAAAAATGTTACAAATAAAAGGAGGAATAATAACTTTTTAACATAATGACACTTTCGGTATTACCTTTAAATGTTAATGGTCTCACAGATATATACAAAAAAGAAAAAGTAGTGATCTATATTAAAATATGTAGAGTGTAAATAGCTAGGCTACAGGAGAAATATCTGGAAAAAAACCTGAACATGTAAATTTTATAAAGAATGGTTTTCAGGGTGTTTATTCAGTGGAATACCTGGGAAAAAGGAAAAGAGGAGTACTTATATTAATTGCTAGAAGAGCTCCAATAGTGATAGAAGAGGAAAAAAAGATAATAATTGTATATTTGTAGTACTAAGGAGCTATTGTCAAGGGAGAAGGATTATGCTGGCATGTATTTATATTCCATCTAAAACTGCTATAATGGATCTTAAAAAATTCTGGGAGAGATAATCAGTTTTCAGCAGGGAATATTACTTATAGGTGGTGACTGGAATATGATTTGCAGCAGTGCAGATGTGTCTTGGGGGGGGGGCAGAAGGGAAATTATAACAAAGTGGGTAGATTTTTGATGAAATTTATCAAAATATTTGGCATGAAAAATGTGAATTCAGTAGTAGGAGTTAGGAGAAAATTTACATATTATTCCCCAAGATAAAAAACTGGGCTAGGCTACATTGAACTTACATTTCACAGGAACATGTGCATTAAATTGATAGTTTTGATACGCATCCAGTAATTATTTCAAACCATGGGCCAATAATAACTGAAATAAAAATGAAGGGTAATAAATGAGACACTGGCAGTTTCCCATCTATCTGCTAAAAAGAGGAATTTATGGAATGGGTAGTGGAAATTATTTTGGAGTTCTGAAAATATAGCTAGGGAGTGGGACAAAATTAAAGAGGAATTTAAAATTAGGGTGGAAATAAAAGAGAGAGAGGAGGTTAAGAAATAAACATTATTTAGAGGAACTGACAAATGTTAAAGTATTGCAGAATAGGGGGAATCTTACAAAACAAGAAGAGCAATTGCAGAGTGATCAGCAGAAAATAAAGGATTACACTGATAATATGCATGAGTTTAGAAAGATTGGTGATAAGCATCTGCTTTTGATGCTAATACCAGAGCACAAAAACTTTTAGTGCAATGCTTCAGGCAACGTAAAGTAGAACGGGTTGTTGTCAAGCTTAGGTAGCCTATAACAAGGAAGATAACAAGAGATCCTGTAGAAGTATTAGAAATATTTCAGAAACTTTATAAAGGTCTGTATAAAGCAGAGAAATATGGAGAACAAAAAAAAATACAAATGTAAATGTTTATGGAAGAAATAAATATGCCAAGGTAAGAGGTTCAATTACTAACAGGATAAGAGGAGATGAGATAAAAATGGTGATGTATAACCAATTTACAGGAAAGTCCCTAGGAAGAGATGGCATTCCTGTGGAAGTTTGGAAGCTAGGAGGGAACATTTGATAACGATCTGGAAGTCTTTGTTTAACAGTATTTTAAGAGGGGGAGAAGCACCAACATTCTACAAGAAAGCTTTGATGGCTGTAATACCTAAACACTGTAAAGACCCATCAGATCAGGTCCAAATCACCACAGGGAAAATCCAATATCACTTCCTTCCCAGCTATAGGTCCCCCTCTATGACCCAGGAAACCCATACCATGTATTTAAACTTATTAGAAACACTAACCATCCAACCCAATACCATAGTCATGGAAGAATTTAATTACCCCACTATTAACTGGGAATCCTACACAAAACCAAACATACACGCACAGAGATTCCTGGACTTTATAAACACAAACTCCTTGAACCAGACAGTCAATACACCAACCAGGGGCGCAGCCATACTGGATCTGATCCACACTAATATGGGAGAGTGCTGCACATCCCCTACTGTAACGTCTTCCCTGCTAAGGTCAGACCACAAAATGGTCTCCTTTGAAGTAAAAATAAAACTTGGACCCAAGTTAAACTTGGAATATTCAGGACCTACTCTAAGGCTAATCTACTGCTATTAAGTGATAACCTGGGTAAATTTCAAGCCCCCATAAACCTTGAGAACACTGCTGCCTGTGCAGAACTGTTCACAGAAGCCCCGTACAAGCATGTTAATAGCTGTATAGAGGCAGCTGTACCCACCAGGAAGAAGTACAAAACTAACTCAGAAAACAAGCCACACTGGTGGAATCACAAAATCAATAGACTGTATAACAGAAGGAAGAAAATCTTGGCAGAAATTAGGAGGTGCAGCACCCAGCAGGATAAAAGCACTCTATTCAAACTAAACAAACATCTCAGAGGACAAATAAAGTCTACTAAAGCCAAATCTGAGGTGAACTTGGCCTCCCAGGCCAAGGACAACCACAAGGGATTCTTTAGCTATGTCCACAACCTTAAACGCAATACCAATTGTGTGCAGAGCTCATTGTAAATGGAGCCACCTATACTGAGCCAGAAGATATAACAAACCTAAATTCAGGTCCAACTTTACCCCTCTCTCCCCTAAAATCTTCCCTCAAGAAATACCACCTAATATAACTCCCCTCTGCTATCACTAGGGAACAGGTACTTAATGCTCCCTCTAAGGCCAAGAACACTGCATCAATGGGCCCACACAATATCCCAGGATGTCTTCTAAATAACATGAAACGTGACCTGTCAGAGTCTCTGAAATTGCTATTTAAATGTAGCCTCCAAACAGTCTTTGTGTCTCATGAATGGTGAACAGCAACAGTCATTCCTCTGCACAAAGGTGGGCCATCTACAGACCCATAAGTCTCACTGCTCTTATATATAAAGCCATGGATAGAATTATCATGGAAATGATCAATAGTGATATAGTAAACCTCCAGACACTGGACAAAACCCAGTTTCGTTTTGTCAAGGCCAGATCATGCCTACTCAACCTGGTGGACTTCTTTGAGAGGGTCACCAAAGCAATGGATGAGGGCAAAATAGTTCACACTGTCTACCTTGATCTGGCCAAGGCATTTAACCCAATACTCCACTCGGGCATTGTTGGCAAACTCAAGAGGTTAGGTACAAACCTGTATGTTACCCGGTGGACAGCCAACTGGCTCACAGACAGGATCCAGGAAGTTAGAATTGGGGAGACCAACTCTACAAAGAGGCCAGTCACAAGTGGAGTCCCTCAGGGATAAGTCTTTGACCGCTTCTTTTTGGCATTTACTTCTCTGAAGTCAAGGCCAATGTCAGTGGTCTCTGGGTGACTAAATTTGCAGATGATTGCAAATTAGGAGCTGTCACTGAATCCCACACTAACATAAATGTTCTCCAGGAGGGGCTGACACAGACAAACAACTGGTGTCAGAGCCATGGACTAAAACTAAATGACAAGAAATGCATAATAGTATCCTTCGGAAATCATCCACCCCAGGTAACTATCATACTGACAACACATTCCTTAGAGTTGACCCAGTAGTCAGGGACTTAGGGGCACACATAGATAGTAATCTAGCCTTTGACCATCATGTGTCTACAATGGCATTCTGTGTTGCGCAACTTATAAACAAGGGTATAGTATCTAAGTCAGTGTTCTGCTGTATTCAACATTCATCAAATCTATCATTGAGTACAATGCTCCCTTTGGTATGTACTGAACCAGGCATATCCAACAACTGGAATGTCCACAGAAGTTCCTCACTCACAAAAAGAATACAAGGCGTAAGTAAAACGTCCTCTGCAGACCACCTCAAGGCTCTATCCCTGTATTCTGTCTCCTACAGGCTTTTGAGGGGAGATCTGTGCCTGACATACAGGGCATTCTCGGATGACCCCACTCTGATGGATGTCCTGCATATACGCAAAACAAACAGCACCAGAATTTCTCATTCTAAAGACTTAAAAACCTTGCCTGTAATATAAATAGGACCTGCTGGAGAGACAGGCATGTATCCCAGAGATTACCCTGTCTCTGGAACAGGCTCTTCATCTATGTGAAGCAGAGTTCCTCCCTAACCCAATTCAAATGCAATCTGGACAACTGGATGAGGAACAGGAAATTCATCCCTGGTTTGGCACCTATATCTCTAATGGACACAGACAACTTGTAAATGGTTCATCTCCCAAGACCCTGCTTACACTTATCAAGGGTAACAGAACTTGTTGGAGATTTGGGATGCATGGCTATGCTTAAAAAGGCCCTTGTGGTCATTAGCCTAGTAAACACCTATGAACCTATACAGCCCCGTTTCAATCGTAATGATTATAAAGTGTTTATATCTATAATGGCTAAAAGAATGGCAAAGGGGATGCCAAAACTGATAGACATGGATCAATTTGGTTTAGTGGAGGGGAGGCAGACTTTTGACAACATTAGCAGAACACTGATGACCCAGAGGGAATGTAAAAAAAAAAAATCACTTTTGTTGATGGGTCTTGATACAGAGAAAATATATGACAGAGCAAGCTGGGAGTTTATGAGCAGAGCAATGGAAGCATTTGCATTCCCTGATAAAATTATAAGGTTCGTTAGGAGGATATATGAGGGAACGGTGGTAAACATTAAAGGGGGCGGTTTCCTCCCTGACAGTTTCTGTTTGGGCAGAAGAAACAGGCAGTGATGTCCTCTTACCCCTTTGTTATCTGCACTATATTTAGAACCATTGGCAAAGAATGTAAAATACATAGAAATTCAAGGATATAATTGATATGGCAGTCAAGAAAAACTGGCTTGATTTGCAGATGATATTATTTTATACCTGATAAAACCAAAAAAGGATATTTCGGTGTTGTGGATCATTTTGAGGCAGTTTCATATCTTTTTGGGATACAAAATTAATGAAACTAAAACAAAGGCAATAGCTGTAAATTATGTACCCACATGAATTGGTTCAGCAATATCCATATTTATGGGTATATGATAAAATAAAGTACTTAGGAGTACGGATTAAAAAGGATGCTGGTGTGGCAGCTAAGGATATGTTGCAAGTGACTAAACAAAATATAATACAAAACTGAGAAATTGGAAGCTCTCTTATATAACTATGGATAGCAAGATACATGCAGTTCAAATGTTTTTAGTTTCTTTAGTTTTATACACAGGTCAGGCATATTTTTATCAACCAGAGGAAAAGTTGTGGATAGCAATTAATAAAGAGCTGAAGGATTTTAACCGAGAGGGAAAGATGGCAAAAGTCATGTGGGATGATTCTTCCAACTGAAGAAGGCGATTTGAGATTGCCTGATATTTCAGAGCTACACAGTTAAGGCTCCTATACATAGTACACGCAGATATCTATAAGTCAAAGTGGAAAAGGATGATAATGAAGCATGGATGAAGCTCAAGAAACAAGAAGAGACTGGGATTTTGGATGCAGATCCCTAAGGAGAACAACTACAAAGAATACTGTACTCATAAAGTAGCACAAAGTATTCTATGAACTAAGCCAACACGGGAATGGAGAAAGAAGATTCTGGCGAAAGGGATGACTGCAATTAGGGATACAGACAACAGGCAAGAGGGAGCTGGAATTTATAGGAGAAAACTGGCCAAGGTATTGGGAGCAAATAATTAAAGAGGGAAAGGTAACAAAATGGGAAGAGACCAAGAATTTATTTGGACTGCAGTCTAGAGATTGCCTTCCCTATCAAGAACTGATATCAGAGTATAGGCAATGAGAAAGAAAAAGGGGAATCCTAAGCAAAAGACCAGTGCTGGTAGAGTTTTTAGTAGAATTTAGAAAAGAAGCTGCTGTTAAAAAAGGAATAATTAGTAGAGCATATAAAATATTGCATGATAGCTATAAGAATCAGTCAGAGGAGGTTAGAAAGGATTGGCACAAGGGAATGGATAAGCAATTCTCACAGAAACAATGAGGGATATATGTATGTCTCCCAAATATGCAACAACCTCTAGATTTAGATTATTTTCTTGAAAGTATTTACATAGGTATTTTTATACCCCAAGTAGATTCCAAAGACTTTTTCCTCAGATAGACAGCAAATGTTGGAGGTGTGATGGGGAAGAAAGAGGTAACTGGGAACATACTTTCTGGGAGTGTAATGAGTTGGCAGACTTTAAGGATTTCCTGCAGACTGCTCTGTCAGAGATACTGGGTCAGCAAACTGATGCAACTAAGGAAATGTTTTTTTTGAGCTATGATACAGAATCGGAATTGCCTAGATATAGTAAGGCCTTGCCGAGTCTAATTATGGTGGCTGCAAAAAAAAAGAAAAAGCAATTTCTTGAAAATTAAAATCAGTCTAAGCCAACTTTACTAGAAGGAGGGAATACAGTAACAGACATAAAACAAATGGAATTTGGATCTTTAGAAATGGGGAGAAGCAAATTACAAAGAAAAAAGGGAATTGTGGGACCAATGCATGCAGAAAAGGAATACAGTTTAAATGAAGGCAGGATTTGAATGAGCTATATAATGTTTGACTGAGAATGATGGGACAGATTATAAGTGATGCACAATGTCTGCAACTAAAATTATGTCAATATGGTATGTTTTAATTTATATAAATGTATGACTGCCTATGTCACACACGATAATTTAATAAAGATGTTTCTTGTTTAAAAAAAAAAAGAAAATGGACAACATAGATGCATAGTTATAGTGAGTACATAACTTTAATACCCAATGTTGTCCTTTTCATTCATTCCTCAATGAATGGAGCAGAGTCCCCAGCTACATGAACCTTGGGTGGCTCTCATGGAAGGGTATTCCAGAGTACTGCAGAATGAAAGGCAGCTCTGCTCCTGGAAGCCAAATTCAATCTGCAATGACCAATAAGGATACGGGGATTAGACTAGGTAGCTGCTGCGCAAATGTAGTCAACAGAAGTTCTAGACCAAAAAGCAGAAGAGGTAGCCACAGACCTAATGGAATGTGCTTTAGGAAGTCTGAGTAGGGACAGGCCTTGTTGACTACAAACAAAGGAAATGCAATCAGTAATACATTTGGCCAGGGTAATTCTAGAAACTGGTGAGCCCAACTTTTTTGGAAGAAGGAGACAAACAATTGTTCTGGCCTCCTGAAATCGTTTGCTCTGTGGAGATAAAAACATTGTTGCTTATGTACATCCAAAAGACATAGCATGTACTCACCTTTGTTAGTAAAGTTGGGAAAGAAAACAAGCAAATTAATTGCTTAACTAATATTAATTTTCGAGGCTACTTTAGCCAAAAAAGATGGATTGGTATGCAAGGTAACCCTGTCTTTGTGAAAAATAAGGAGATTTGGAAGAGAGAGCCTGGGGTTTAGAAATTATTTTGGAGACTTAATGGCTACTATGAAAAACTGTTTAACATGAAAAAAATTTAAATCAGACTTAGCTGATGGTTCAAAGGGTTTCTGAGTTAACCCTTGGATCATGATTGTCAAATCCCAGGGGTGCAATGGGTCCTCCACTGGGGGCCTAAGCAAAAAAGCACCTTTTACAAAGGCCTTGCACAACTTTGAAGAAGCTAATGAGGAAGCATTTTCTCCTGAGTGAAAATTAGATATGACTGCCAACTGCACTTTGATAGTAGGAAAAAGTAGCTCCTCCTTGAAAAACAGACACTAAAAATTCATGGACCACAGAGATAAGAGCAATGAAGGGGTCCATTTCCCTCTGTAGAGCCCAAATAGAGAACAGTTTCCATTTACTTTTGTAAATCTTCCTTGTAGAGGCCTTGTGGGACAATAGAAGCATCTGTCAGACTGGGGAGGAAAGCCTGGGCTGTCTAGCTATCAGTGGAATTGGAGAAACCTTGCTGTCAACTTCAGCCCTGGAATGTCTGGATGATCCATCCTGGAAGGGTACAAAAGCAGGTCTGGACTGGGATCCAGTATCCATGGTGGATAACAAAGATGAAACCAAAGGAAGGAGGAATCACACTTGACGAGGCCAAAAAGGGGCAATGAGGATAACTGTGCTCTTTAACCAAAGTGAATTCTATAAGAATTTGGGAATTAGAGGTATCGGGGGATAAGCATAAAGGAGACAGAGGGTCAAATGTGGACTAGAACATCTCTTGGTGACCCACCCTGAGGGGAGGGATTAGGGCAAAGAACATGCTGCACTTGCTGTTGTGGGGAAGAGGCAAATAGGCCACAACAGGGCTGGCTCCAATGATGGAAAATCCTCTCTGCCACTGATTGAGAGAGTACTCATGAGGCATCAGAATAGACCTGCTCAGTTTGTCCGCTAGAATGCTGGACTTCCCTGGTATGTGCACTGCCAAAGAAAGCAGTTGAAGGAGATTGCCAACTGCCACACTCTCACTGCTTCTCGACAAAGGGACTAATATCGGGTTCCCCCATTCGCTGATGTACCAAACCACAGTCATGTTGTCAGTTTGTATCACAACCTTCCCAAGAGGAAGAACATCTTGAAAGGCCTGCAATGCTAGGAGGACCGCTCTCATCTCCAGGACATTCACGTGTGAATTGGTGCCTTCTGGGGACCATGTGCCTTGCACTATCCATCCCAAGAAATGCCCACCCACCCCGAGATGGGACATGTCTGTGGTTACAGTGGCTACTGGTGGTGAAAGTACAAAAGGACGGCCTAGGAAAACTTCATCCAGCTGAATCTACAAATGTATATGATTTTTGCAATCTTGAGTGAGTTTGACTGGAAAGGACAAGGGATGATGAAAAATCGACCACTGAACAGTTTGGGTCCACTGAAGAATGCACATATAAAACCAGGCCATAGGAACTAAGGTTATGGCAGCTGCCACTGACCCTCGAGCCTGAAGAACACGTTTGGCTGGAGGAGAAGGGTGCATAATAATTTGCTCCACCTGGCACCTGGTTATCCTTACACAATTTAGTGGAAGAGAGGCTATCTAACTTACTGTGTTCAACTGGGCACCTATGAACTCCAGGCTCTGAACAGATTGAAGATGAGGTTTGCAGATGCTGCTTGAGATGCCTAGTGACTGACATAACAGGAGCAAGTAGTCCCTGGATTCCTCTAGAAGATGCTTGGTTGGGGAGCTGAGGAACCAGTTGTCTAGATTTGGAAACATTTGGAATCCAGCAGTCTCAAGTGAGCTGCCATCAGCGGCATACACTTGGTAGACATGTTGGGGGCTGCGGTGAGACCAAAGGGCAGAGTGCTGAACTAGTAGTAACTGGCCCCTAGCCGAAAGGGCAGAAATTTACTGGGTCATCTGTTCATCTTGATGTGATGGTACTCGTCCTGAAGATCAATGGAGCACATCCAGTTGTCCTTGTGTGGAAATGTCAGAATGGACTGAACCATGACAATTTTGACCTTTGACTTCACAACTTGATTTAGTCCGCTCAGATCCAGAACTAGTCTCAAGTTCCCAGTTTTCTTTGACAATAAAAAGAATCTTTAGTAAATTCCTAATCCTTTCTGGTCTGGTGGGACCTCCTGGATGACTTTGTCTATCAGCTTTCAAATTTCTTCAGCTGCCACCTCCCTCTGATGGGGTGGGATGTCAGGGAGCCTTTTTATTTTTAGTTGGGGGAATCTGGAAAAATGGCATGTAATAACTTCTGGATATGATTTTTAGCACCCAGGAATCTTTTGTTATTGATGTCCAGACAACTGGATGCAGAGACAAGTCCCCCCCCCCCCCCCCCGCCGGCACAGTTGAGCAACCTTTCAGGAGCACTAGAAGGCTTTATCCAAAAAGGAATCTTGGAACCCTGGCTTTGTGGGACTCCTCTGCCATAAGGATGGTGTCTTCTGTTTGAAATCTAGACAGGACCCTAAGACATACTGAACCACATTTTATTGCCTCCTCTTTGAATCCCAGAAAAGGATTAATGAGGGGTAGAAAAGCATATCCTTACAGCAGACAGTGGCTTTCCATCCTGTTCACTTCAGGAAAGCGTTTCCTTTACAGTAGGGCCAAACAAAGATGTTCTATCAAAAGGAGCACTGATGAACAAAGACTTGAAAAGTTCCACAAAGTCACATAGGTGCATCAAGGCATGTCTCCTAATGGCTATGCCTTAACCAGCTGCCAGTGAGGTACCCTCTACAGCATAGGATATTAGCCTCATGGATGCATTAGAGATAGATAAAAGAATGGCCAGTTGCGAAGAAAAGTTCCTGTAGCCCTCCACGGACATGCACTCAGACAGGTACTGGGATTTGAAAAGTTCCTTAGTCAAATCCTGCTGTAATCTTGTAAAATGTGCCATGTTATTCAGAGACCATAAGGCAAAGGTCGTTGAGACAAAAATGTGCTTTCTGAATCTGTCCAGCACCCTTTCTGTTAGGAGGTTGGACAGTGGTGCTCTGCTCTGCCAGCTCCTTCTTTGTGGCTGCATCCACAAGCATCAACAGGGACTCCTTTGCATCAGTGTGGTTTGTCTTTAGCTGGTGCCAGAAATTTATCAGGGTGATGGTGAATGTGTTCTACAGTATCTGGTTCTTTCAATACCCAGTGAGAGACTAGATCTATAAACTCATCTGCCAGGGGAGTCACCCACGATGTAGATGGGCTGGACAAAAAAGCTTTGCAGAAAGACCGACTCCACTTTGAAGAATGTATCAGAGGAGCACTCATCCTTTTGCCTGAGAATCTCTAGGAAGTCTCTGAAGGAGACAACATCCTGTGGAGATCTGGGGGACCCCTCCTCTTCATCGAAGTCATATCCTCAGCGAGAGACTCCATGGGGGAATCTTTGTGTCTTCCCTTACACGTTCTCTTTCAGGGAACCTCTTCAGTGGGGTAATCTGGAGAGGTATCGGAAGGGAGGGGAAAAGTCCTCAATGGGGGCTGTCTGAATGCTTGATGTTGTCAGTTGTCCCTGTGGAATAGGCCTGAGGGGATCACAGCTCAGACCCATAGGGTATACGGCTGTAGGATCTGAAGAGGAAAGAGTAGTCAAATCTCTTGGATAACAGCAAACCCTCTCCATTACCTGGAAGGCATAAGGGCTGGGAAAAGCCGTAGGTGGCCACACCAGAACCAAAGCTGCAGATGGTAGTATGCCGTGACACTTCCCGGATCCATGCCTCAAAGGGGAAGTTGGACCTGAGATGTCCAATGCTGAAGCTCGAAGGGTCAGGGATAACTCTGACAACATCAGAGTGGAAGCTAGCTCCCTGGACACAGTGCAGATACTTTGGCTCTGAGACTTGTTCTGGTCCAAAGGAATTGGGGCCAAATAAGTCAGGAAACAGTTGGAGTCGAAGCTCTAGCTGTCTTCGGATCTGACGTCAACACTCTCAGGTCTCTCAGATCTGAGGGCTCCAAAACCATGGGTTGGATCACAGAAGGAAAGATTACTGCATAAGAAGTAGAAGGGATGCTCACAGATCCAATGGGAGATGGAGCCGGGATAACCCCCATCTGAATCTTAGCTCTGAGGAACATCCTCATCATCCTGTCCACTTCAGCTTTTAAAATGCTCCTAGAGAATAGAAGAAATGGTGGACTAGGGCTGACACTCTCTCCTAGAAGTCTCCTGAAGGAAAAGGGAATGGACCCGAGGAGAAAAAGGCTCTATAATGAACTCTGGGGACCGGATTCTTGAACAACATACTATGAACGTGGGATCTGACTGCTTTCACTTTGGATCTGAAGAGGTCAGGTCCATTTCTTCTAAATTATTTCAGGAGGCTCTGAAGATGGAGATGGATGACGCAGTGGTGCATTGGCTGCGCTGTTGCCTCACAGCAATAGGTTCTCCTGTTCAATTCTCGGCTGGGATGCCTCCTGTGCGGAGTCTGCATGTCCTCCCTGCATCTGTGTGGGTTTCCTCCGGGTGCTCCGATTTCCTCTCACATTACAAAGACCTGCATCTAGAGCTTTTCTTCCCAGGCATCCGCTGAAAATTGGCTTTGTTCCAAGTCGGACTTTCCCAGTAAACAAATGTTAAATAAATAAATAAAATAAAATAAATAAATTCAGAGAGCATGCTGGTGACTACTTATGTGATTCTTTCCCCTTCAAACAGGCTCTGGATGATTTTGTGGGGGGTTGAGCTCCTGAAGTAGAAGAAGAAGGTGGCTGCAATTCCTTTAAACTAATTTATTTCTGTGATCACTAAGGGCCCTGGAATTAAAGGCTGCACAAATGGAGCAGTCTGTGTTGAGATGAGAAGCTCCAAGGCAGTAGACACACTCTCTGTGGGCATCAGAGTTAGGGATCTTATGTCTACAGGAAGTGCATTTTTTGAAGCCCATTGGTTTCCTGGTCATAATACAATACCTCACCACTAATAATGTTTTTTTTATTTTTTATATATTGTAACTACCAACAATGGTAGGAAAGGGAATACCCTCTATAGGGTAGAAAGAAGCAAAGGTACCAACAATGGTACTGAGAGCTACCTGAGGTAGAAGATGCAGAAGAAAAAGATTATTGCAAGGTAAAGAAAGTCAAAATTCAACAACTAAGTGAGGGAGTTGGGTGAAAGAAGTAAGATCCTAAGGTAGGAGGTTCTAGAGATGAAAAATATGAATATTATTACAACAAGAGAAAAACTCAAAAAGCTCTTAGAGATGGACCCATGTCTGCAGCAATATGATTGCAAATGAGATCTGAGGTATAGCAGATTGCCTGGGTTATTATTGGTAGAGGGAGGAGCTCATGAGTTGGATCACAGAGTCTTGTAAATATGGCCAAGTCGGATCCAATGTCCAGTCCTTGAGAATGAATGAAAACGACAGCATGAGATCCAATTATGGTTTGGGATACAGGCAAAAGATGGCAAAAACTAGTCAAGATGCAGAAAGGAGTGAGGGGATGAGGAAAGAATTAAAGAAAGTGTTGCAATACTGTCATATCCACACTAACAACAAGCAAAAAGATAAAGGGAGGAGGGTTGGCATAATAGTTAATGTCTTAACCTCACAGATACATGGTTCAAAGTTTGATTCTGAGCTCTGGCTGTTAGCTAGGTTTGTAAGTCTTTAGACTGATAGCCTAATATTTATAGGTTCATAGGTTCATAGGTTCATACTAGGCTATCTGCCCGAGGGCATTTACAAGCCTAGCCCATCGTTTTGTGGCTTACGCCACCCCTTTAGTATGGGGAACTATACCCATTATTTTGCTGTGCCTCTGTCGAGCAGTGACACTGAGGTAATCCCTGGGGTATATCTGCGATCTCCCATCCATTGGTCAAGATTTCTCTTGAACAAGGCCAGCGAGGTGCTCTGCCTCACATATACCTGGATTTTGTTCCACAGCATAGGGAGTCTTTGGGTGATGAATCTATCCCTCCAGCACGTCCTATTAATAGCCGTGTCGAGGTTTAAGTCTCCCGCCCTTGTGGCTCTGATGGATCTAGATTTTTTGAGGTGAAGCATATTCATCAAATCTGGGTTTGACATGGCCTTGTATGTTAGGCAAAGGTCACCTCTGAGCAAGCGTGGCGACTGAATAGAGCTGGAGTTCTTTCAGTCGGGCAGCATAGGACAGATTTTTGAGACCCTTTATCCTTTTGGTGAGGAACTTTTGTGGCCTCTCCAGCTGCTGCAAGTGTCGGGTCAGATACATTCCGAATGGGGCATTGTACTCAATCATTGGTCTGATGAGTGATGAGTAAAGGGAGACTATGACCTCCCTTGATCTGGATGAGAATCCCTTCATGATAAGGTGGGCAATGTAGAAGGTCTTCCTAACTACTTTAGCTACATGGGTGTCGAATGACAGACTACTATCAACCTGGGTCCCCAGGTCCCTGATAACTTCTTCTGTGCTCAGTGGATTGCCACCTATTTGGTAGCTAGGGGTAACCTTGTTTTTCCCGAAGGGTATGACTATGCATTTTTTGGCATTTAACTTTAGGCCGTGGCTCTGGCACCAGTTATCCGTTTCTGTGAGACCCTTCTGAAGGATATCTGTGTCAGATGTGTTTTCTACTATGGCGCCCAGTTTGCAGTCATCTGCAAACTTTGTCAGCCATAACCCTCCTGTGTTTGCTTGTACTGGAAAAGTAGATGCCAAACAAGAGTGGGCCCAGGACTGAGCCCTGTGGGACACCACTTGTGACAGGCTTTGAGTCTGACATGGCGCCAGCAACTCTGACCCTGTGGGTTCTGTCACTCAGCCAGTTTGCAACCCATCTTGTGATGTATGGGTTAACATTTAAGCTGATGAGTTTTTCAATGATACCCGAGTGGGGTATTGTATCGAAGGCCTTCGCCAGATCGAGGTAGGCTGTATGGACTGCCTTTCCCTCATCAATGGCTTTGGTGACTGTTTCGAAAAAGTCAACCAAGTTTAAAAGGCATGATCTGTCCTTGACAAAGCCAAACTGGGTTGGATCCAAAGTCTGCAAATTCCCTATGTCTTTATTTATGAGGTCCATTATGATCCTCTCCATGGCTTTGCAGATAAGGCTTGTCAAGCTAATGGGCCGGTAATTTCCAGGGTCGGTGGAGGCACCGCCTTTGTGAAGTGGGACCACCATTGCAGTGCGCCACTCCCTGGGTACGTATCCAGAGGTAAGACTTTGATTAAACAGCTGTCCTAGCTGTGGGTTTAATTCCTCATTGAGTTTGTGGAGCACACAGCCGGGGACACCATCAGGTCCCATGGATGCTGTGTTTTTTGCTTTGGAGAGAGCAGTTCTCACTTGGGCGTTGAAGATGTTTGGGGGGCTGCAATCGTTTGGTATAGATATCTCTCCTTTTGGGGGGGAGGGAGAAGTTTGCACTGAACCTGTCAGCCAGTATGTTGGCAATGTCTGTAGGATCAGTAATCTTCACATCATTTTGAACTAGTTCTGAGCATATCTGGGAGTTTCCTCCCAGGTTTCTAACATAGCTAAAGAAGGCCTTATGATTGTCTTTTGAGTCTTTAGCTATTTTTCTCTCGAAATTTGCTTTGGATGATTTTATGAGAGCTCTTAGTTTTTTACTTATAGTGATCAAGGGTGTCTTACCTTTTAAGGATTTTGCTCTATCTTGTAGTAGCTTCCTCCTTTTGTTGTAGAGTTTGTTTATGGCTGTGGTCCACCAGACTGGACGCTTGTCTTTGGTACAAAGAGTCTTTGTTTTGCTTGGGATTGCCTTATCCATGCAGTCCTGCAGGTGCTGGTAGAAGGCATCTGTAAGTGATTCAGCGGCTTGAGTACTGTTTTCCGCCGGCTCGGGGGCCTTAAAGGAGACCACACTAGTCTTTAGAAGTGTGAAGTCGGCTTTCGAGAAGTTCTTTACTGTGGTCTTTTTTATTTCAGGTGGGGGTGGGACGAGGACCTCCAGCGAGATTAGTTTGTGGTCTGATCTCACCAGTGAGGGGTATACTTCCGGTGTTGAACATTGTGCTCCCATGTTCATGATGATGAGATCAAGTATGTTATCTCCTCTTGTGGGGATGGTGACTAGTTGTTCCATGGCATTTGAGTTTATGAATTCCAGGAACTTTTGGGCTAGGGTGTTTGGGCTTGAGTAGTGTTCCCAGTCAGGGTAATTGAAGTCACCTAGTATGATGGTGTTTGGTGATACATTTATCCCCTCTAGTGTTTTCAGGAAGGCCATGTGAGGTTCCTGAGTTTGTGAGGGTGGCCTGTAACATGCTACAATTTGCAGAGCAGTCTTGCCTATGGTTAATTGCACCTGGATGGTCTCCGATGCATCGTGCGTTGCCACCAGTCTTGAGGTGTGGGTGTCCTTGATGAATATGGATACCCCCCCACCTTTCTTGGTATTGTCCGGATTTTGGGGCCGGAACGCATGATATGAGGTAAAACCTGATAGTGCTGGGGTGCTCTCAGGAGCCTTGAACCAGGTTTCTGTCACAGCACAGACATCGATGTTCTCCATACTGAGAAGGGCCTCGAGTGCGTGCATTTTGAGGTTTAGACTTCTGGCATTGAGCAGCATTACCCTTAGTTTTTTTCCTTTTTTGTGTTCTAGGGTGGTAGGTTTAGAATTTGAGCCTTGCCTAAAAGGCACTATGGGGGTGGCAAGAGCCTTTGCCAATATCCGGAATCCCAGGGGTGACAGGTGCAAGCCGTCCCTTGCGAAGCAGCGTGGCTTGTCCAGCATGTCATCCCAGGCAGACAGACACTGGATCCCCTTTGAATGACACCAGTGTTTAAGCCAATTGTTAAAGCTGATCATCTTATCTCTGTATTGTGGCATCATTCTTGGTGAAGGTAGGATACTGCTCAAGGTCAGGGTCATACCTGCCTGGGCTACATAATCAGAGAGCTCCACAATGTCTCTTTTCATGTAGTCCAAGGAGGTACGTCTCAGGTCGTTTACACCAGCGTGGACAATGACTGAGTCATATTTGTACCTGCTGTTGAGAGACCTGAGTGCTTGCGTTATGTGGCGGATTCTAGCGCCCGACAGGCAGCTTACTGTGACCTTCTCCTTACTCAGTCTGGTGAGCGGGACGTCAGTGTGTCTGACTATGGAGTCACCAATGACTAGTGTGTCTGGCATTGTGTTTGGCCTTAAGGGCTGTGACTTTACCTATGAACAAAAGAAAACACTGTACAAGTGGACTGTTTGGGGGTGCAATACTGTGTGATACACTGCTAACAGCTGGTGGGAAGAAAAAGAGCATTACATGTAAATGTATTTTTGCTTGATGAACACAAAATAAATAAATAAAACACTGACTGTAACTAGACAATAAGAAAACAGCATCGTTGGCAAAACAGATCTGATTCTGTCTAAATTAAAACTAAATGAAATAAAAAGAATAATTAAGCTGTAAACCTAACAAACCTTAGCATAACCCGCACTACTACTAAAATACATAAAACATGATACCACAGTACAAAAAAAAATTATCTCAGAACTACAGTGAAAAAATACCTAAAAGTCTAATTCAACAGAACGTGAGGCAAATGACATTACTAGTGAAAGACAAGGAAAACAATATACTGAGCTTAAAAAAACACAGAAAAAATGCAATGCTGCTTTTTTACAAATTGAAAAACATCCTTTGAACAAGAGGTAGCAAGCATTTGTATAAACTTACATCTGCTAGTATACACATATAATTTTTACTGATATACAACCACATATCAATGTAAAATTAATACTGATAACTTTCCTTTCATTATTTTTCCTGTTAGTTTATAGTCAGGCAGACCTCTTTACTGCTTTTCTGTTCTCTGCTCCTGTTTCACTGCTCATGTACTGTTTGAACTCATTTTTCCCATAGGTTCCATTTGTTTGCAAGTCATTTCCCATCTCTTCCATAAGGGGTCTCATCTCCCATTCTCTTATTTCTATCATTATTACTAATATATTAGGACAGATTCCAAAAAGACCTGCTCTATGTATAAACCTATTTATATGTAACAGATAGGGCTTACACCGAAATAGGCCACTTACACTGAGAGAAAGTCTTTCAGAATCAGGGCAGACTTGCACTGACAGCAACTGTTCTGGAATCTGGTCCTTCATCTAGTATTGACTTATTCTTTATTTTCCATCTCCTGGTAATATCTTTCCTGGCTGCCAACACTATCAAACCTATCAAAGCCTTCCTATATCTTGGTTTATCCATATCTATAACTCAGCTTACATAAAATTAATTTATTTAGGAATATTCTTGTGGTATGGCTGCAGTAGTGCAGAGGTTAGCATTGTTGCCTCACAGCAAGAGGGTCTCCGGTTTGGTTCTTGGCTGGGCTGCCTTCTGTGCTGAGTCTGCATGTCCTCCCTGCAGTCACGTGGGTTTTCTCCGGGTGTTACAGTTTCCTCCCACATTCCAAAGACATGCAGTAGGTGGACTGGACACACTAAATTGGCCATAGGTGAGAATGTGTGTGTGAGTGAGTGGTGCGAATGAACTACTGCGGCAGGGCTAGCCACCCAGCATTGTAAACCTTGGCTCAAGATGATTGTCCCTGCAAAAGTGACACCCCGATCCCATGTGTAAAATGGGAAAAGTGGTTGAGGATGGATGGATTCTTGGGGTATGGTCCAATCCTGGAAAAAGGCAGTAGTGGCAGTGCTTTTGTCACTAGCCCCATGTCTTTGCAGCCCTATGATCCACTTCAGGCCCTCCAACTATTTTTTATTTCTCTTCTCCGATATCTACACAGCTTTCACTTCCACTGTTTTGAACTCTAATTTTATCTTATTCCAATTCTCTACCACCATCTAAGCATTTATATTTAACTTTCAAAGTAGTTCTTGTAGCTTTTTTACCACCCAGTCCCTAAAAGGCTTCCTTTTCAGTGTTAGAAAGCACTGGTGTCTATATTTTACTTCATTCCCCTGCTCCTTGAGTATGATTAATATACAGGCATAATCAGAAAATAATACTGAATGGGTCTCATGCTGCTCACCTAGGACTGCCTGCTCTTGGGGTATATAACATCTGTCCAATCTCTGTTACAATGTGTCAGTAAGAAAAACAGTATATTCCTTCTGACTCTTCCCTGACTGCATATACTCCTTCGTTCCAAAAGTTCCCACATAATATCTCAAGTATCTCCCCTCCTTAGTAGTTTTGCCTCTTCTAGGCCATCTCCATTATTATAAATCAAGTTCTGATCACTTTCCATTAGTAATATTCCCTGTTGATAACTTATTACTTCTCCCAGTATTATCTTTAGGTCTGCTGAGTTAGTTTTCTGTGGAATGCACAAACATGTCACTAACCCCTGACATCACGATTCTCCCTGTCTACCTTTACTTTTTTTCTCCACTTTTATAGCAGCTCCTTTCTCTATCAAAAATCATAACCCCTCCCTTCCTTGCTCTTTGAAGTTCTGCATAGTAACCCTCTTGGTAACTTTTTTCCCTTCTTTTTTTTTTTTGATTCAGGTATTAAGCTCCTTACCTTCTAGATGTGTTTCTTGTAGCAATATTACATAAGCCTACATTTTTATTAGTAGTACTCTTTGTCTCCTTTCCAAATCCATGGGATAACTGCCATTCCATAACAGGATCCTTAATGTTGACAATATTTCTTTCAAAATTCAACAACACATTTTGCACATATTTGCAGATCATGCAGCTTTTTTGACTTTACATTCTGGTATGTCTTTTTACCATATATTTCATTGCAGGTGGATTGGACACACTAAATTGGCCGTTGCTGTTATCTTTTTCAAAACAAATTTGTTAACATTTCTTTAATACAATAAACATATTTTAACAAATATATGTACAATTTTGTCATGATATTGTTTTCTTCCACTGTTGGAGCACCTGCTCCACTCTGTTGACTGCATACACAGAACTTTTCCACATGGTTATCTAAATGCTTTGCAACATTACACTGATTTTCAGCCCGTATATTTTAAAGACCAAACCAATCTCTTTACTTTAAATTGCTTCTCTCTCCAATAATGAAGCTTTTGCAATTCCCTTTTAAACTTTTACTAAGGTTTTTTTGTCTTTTTCCATTTCTTTGACCTCACCCATCAGGGCCACACAGTTTATCTCCAGGGTGGCTCTAATATTTCTGTAACCTCCTGAACTTCTTTTTGTCTTTCCTTCATCCTGTTAAAAATGGGAATGGTATGACTGGTATCTGTCCATTTTGAACTCTAGGGATGAATGATCTACTGGTGGAGGATTGCTTTAAAGCATTCCTTTCAGCCCCTGGCTGCCCTAATTCATGGTGAAGTTTCTGTTAATCTTTGAGGGCTATATCTTCATCAATGTAGGTTTTAGAAGGAAAATCGTGAATACTGCTGCATAAAGCATTTTCAGTTTAAAGCTCTATTCTCTGTACTTAACAGCTGAAATAAATTTATTTTCTTCCTTGACAGTGTATAGTAATAGCTCTCTGCAACTACTCTAACCTGTCCCACATTACTTTTTGATACAGTTTTGATAATAAGGCTTCTTTCTGCTGAAAAGTTTATAATTTGATGCATACTGGTGTAAGCTGCTTTCTATTTTTTTTAAAAAGAAACACCTTTATTAAATTACCATGTATGACACAGGCCATGTTACATTTATTTAAATGACAATGAACCATAGCGACACAATCTCAGTTGCAAACATTATACATTCCAAACAGTGCGACACAACTGTAGCTGCAAACATTATACATCGCTTTTAACACATCCAGTCATTGTTAGTCAACCATTACATAACTCATTCAAATCCTGCCTTCTTTTGAACCTCATTCCTCCTCTGCAGGTATTGATCCTGCAGTTCCCATTTTTTTCTATGTAATTTGCTCCTACCATTTTCTAAAGATCCCAGTTTCAGTTGTTTTATCTCTGTTACTATCTTCACTGCTTTTAGTAAAGTAGGTTTAGACTTTGATTTCCATTTTCTAGTAATTTCTTTTTGGCAGCCATCATAATTAGATTCAGCAAGTACTTGCTATGTCTAGGCAATTCCAGCTTTGTATCACAGCTCAAAAAAATAATTTTCCTAGTCACTTCAACTAGCTCACCCAGCATCTCCGACAGAGCAATCTGCAGAGAATCTTTAAAGTCTACCAACTCATTACATCCCAGAAAATATGTTCCCAGTTACCTCTTGCTGCCCCATCACACCTCTAACATTTGCTGTCATACTGAGGAAAAATTCTTTGAAGTTTACTTGGAGTATAAAAATACCTATGTAAGCACTTACAAAGTTCCAAAATCTTCTACATTTTGTTGCATATTCAGCAGACAAACATAGATCCCCCATTGTTTCTTTGTGAATTCCTTATTTAATCTCTCTTTCAGTCCTTCCTAATCTCTTCTGATTGAGTCTTATAGTTATCATGCAATATTTTATATGCTCTACTAATTATTCCTTTCTTAATGGCAACTTCTGTTCTAGATTATATTAAAAACTCTACCAGTGCTGGTTTTAGTTCAAGACCACCCCGCCCCATTTCTTTCTCTTTACTTATACTCATATCAATTATTGATATGGAAAGCAATCTTTAGCCTGCAGTCCACATAAGTTCTTGGCATCTTGCCATTCTATTGCCTTTCCTTGTCTAGTTATTTGCTGCCAGTAACTTGGTTCTTTTCCAGTTTTTTCCAATACATTCCCTCTTGCAGTCCTAATTGCAGTCATCCCTATCGGCAGAATCTCCTTTCTCCATTCCCATGTTGGCTTAGTTCTTAGAAGTCCTTCTTCTACTTAATGAATACAATATGTATGATTATTGTTGTTCTCCTTAAAGGTCTGCATCCAAATTCCCAATATCTCCTTGTTACTTGAGCTTCCCCCCCCTTTCATCATCATCTCTTTCCACTTTGAATTACAGTTTTCTGCTTGTGCTATGTACAGGAGCCTTAACTGTGTTGCTCTGAAATACCCCTTCAACTTGAGTAATCCCAACCTGCCCTGTTCTAAACTTATCCCAAATGACTCTTGTTGCCTTCCCTTCCCAGATAAAATCTTTCAGGTTTTTATTAATTGCTATCCACAGCTTCTCCTCTGGTTGATAAAAATATGTCTGACCAGTGTACAAGACTAAAGGGACTAAAAACATTTTAACTGCTTTTATCTTACTATCAATATCCATATATCAGAGCTTCAATTTTCTCAGTTTTTGTATTATCTTTTGTTTAGTCTCTTCCCACATATCTTTAGCTGCCACACCAGTTTCATTTTTAAATCATATTCCTAAATTATTCATTTTATCATGTCCCCCTAAATATGGATATTGCTGAACCACTTCATATGCTTTTGCTTTTGCTTCATTAATTTTGTATCCTGAAAAGGTATGAAAATGTCTCAGTATGTTCCACAACACTGTAATGTCCCTTTCTGGTTTTGTCAGGTATAAAGTAATGTAATCTGCAAATACAGCCAGCTTTTCCTGACTACCATACCAATTATATCTTTGAATTTCTGAGTCCCTTATTTACTTTGCCAATTGTTCTAAATATAATCCAAATAACAAAGGGGAGACAGGACACCCCTACCTCATTCCTCTGCACAAGCAGAGATTATCAGACAGGACTCCACCCACTTTAATTTTTGCCTCCGATCCTTCATATATCTTCCTAATCAACTTTATAATTTTATCAGGAAATGCAAATGCTTCCATTGCTCTGCTCATAAAATCCCAGGTTACTCTGTCACATGCATTCTCTGCACCAAGACTCACCAGCAACAGTGGTATTTTCTTACATTCTGCTTCCCTTTGGATCATCACTGTTCTGTTTATGTTGTCAAATGTTTGCCTCGCCTCCACAAAACCACACTGATCTATATCTATCAATTTTGGCATCATTTTTGCCATTCTTTTAGCCATTATAGACATAAACACTTTATAATCATGATTTAGTATTGAAATGGGCCTGTATGAAGCTGGATCTGATGGAGCTTTACCCTCTTTAGGTAGTACAGCTAGTTCCACTTTCTCCCAGGATGTTGGTACTTCTCCTCCTCTTAAAATACTCTTGAACAAAACCTTCCATATTTTCATCAGTTTTTCCCTCCTAGCTTCCAAACTTCCACAGGAATACCATTTAATCCTGGGGACATTCCTGTAGATTGGTCATATGTCACCATTTTTATCTCATCTCCTCCCATCCTAACTGTTAGTAATTGTAATTGGGCCTCCTCTCCCTCTAGCCTTGGCATATTTAATTCTTCCATAAACATTTCCATTTGTATCTTTTCTTGAGTTCCATATTCTCTACATATTTTCACAGAATTTCCAAAATATTTCTAAGCTTGGTGACACCATTTCTACTTTCTGCTGTCTGAGTCATGCTAAAAGTTTTTGTACTCTACAGTCATTAACTAAAAACATTTGCTTAACAGCAATCTTTCTGAACACATGCAAATTATCAAGGTAGTCCCTTATTCCCTGTTTAGCATTCTGTAGGTCCTCTTTTTCTGTGAGATTCCCCTGATTTTGCAATACTTTAATATTTGTCAGTCACTCTAAATAATTTTTGTTACTTTTTAACCATATTTCCCTTTCTTTTACGTCCACCCTATTTTTAAATTTCATTTTAATTTTATCCCACTCCCTAGCTATATTTTCAAAAGTTGTTTCTATCTTCTCTAATAACTCCTGAATAATTTCCATTACCCATTCCTTAAATTCCTCTCTTTTCAACAGATAAGTGGGAAAGCACCAGTGTCTCATTTTTATTTAATTGCCCTGTTTTTATCTTAGTTATTATTGGCACATGATCTGAAATAGTTGTTGGGTGTGTATCAAGACCTTCAATTAAATGCACATGTTCCTGTTAAATGTAAATTCTGTCTATCCTAGCCCAGTTTTTGTATCTTGGGAAATAATATGTAAATTCATTCCGAATTTCTAGTACTGAATTCACATCTTCCATGCCAAATATATTCATAAATGTCTTTAAAAATCTACCCTCTTTTGTTATATTTCCCTTTCTGGGCCCCCCAGACACATCTTCACTGTTGCAAATCAAATTCCATTCTCCACCTATACGTAATATTCCTTGCTGAAAGCTGATTATTTCTCCCAGAATTTTTTTTAGCTCTATTACAGCAGTTTTCGGATGAATATATATATATATATATATATATATATATATATATATATATATATATATATATATATATACATGTGGTTTCAATAAAACAAAAAGTTCTGCAAAATTTGACATAGGATCAAATGGAGATGACAAGAAACAGTTGGATAAAAGATTAACCTGTCAGACAGTGCATACATGTAACACAAAAGCTGGAACTAGACACTTGTTGGGTGTGTATCAAGACCTTCAATTAAATGCACATGTTCCTGTTAAATGTAAATTCTGTCTATCCTAGCCCAGTTTTTGTATCTTGGGAAATAATATGTAAATTCACTCCGAATTTCTAGTACTGAATTCACATCTTCCATTGCCAGTAGCCCCTTAGTACTACAAATCTGCCATTATTGTCTTTTTTCCCTCTTCTGTTACTATTGGAGCTCCTCTTGCAATTAATATAACTACTCTTTTTCCTTACCCCAGGTATTCTGCTGAATAACTATCCTGAAAACCTTTCTTTATCAAACTGACATGCTCAGTTCTTTCCAAGTGTGTCTCTTGTAGCACAGCTATTTGCACTCTACATTTTTAAATATAGTTCATTACTTTTTTCTTTTTGGATTTATCTGTGAGACCATTAACATTTAAGGCATTATAGAAAGAATCATATTCTTGAGGAATTATTATTTCCACCTTTTATGTATTTTTTTGTTAAGTGTCTAGTTCCAGCTTTTGTGTTACATGTATGCACTGTCTGACAGGTTAATCTTTTATACAACTGTTTCTTGTCATCTCCATTTGAGCCTATGTTGAATTTTGCAGAACTTTTTGTTTTATTGAAACCCTCAAATAAAAATACACACACATTCAATACCCCCTAAAACCTACAAACTTAATAATAACACACAAAACTATGTACATCTTCAAATATTGAAGTTTTACCCTCTTAAGAACATAAGTTCCAAACTGGCAACCACACACACACAGACTCAAGCTGAACAGAAAGAAGGCTTATCCATGCTAAGATGCATGGTAGAACCTGTGATTTTATTAAGTGCTGTCTGGTTTTGCCTTATCTTTATAGCTCTCCTTAGCTGGGAAACACATGAATGCTTTCAAAGAACATTTCTTCAAGTCATTTCTCTTTATCAAATTGTCTGCTAGTGACATGAGATCAAGATACAGGACTGTTTACTAGAAAAACACCTTATAATATTCAACATTCTTTTTCATTTACTTGCTTTCTTTCAAAACTTGTTACTAGTTACTATATAAAGGGACCACAGTCATTCCCCTATGCAAGAATGAGAAAAAGTAAACTCATTTTTATTTTGTCATGCTCTTTTAACCAGAACCCCCTGTTTTTACACTGTAGTGCCTATATATTTTTAAAACTAAACAAGGAGAAAGAGAGAAGAAGTGAAAAAGAAACAAAAAAGAATAAACAGAAGCACCTATTTACATTACTATTCTCGTTGCACTTAAAAATAACTGAAAAACTTTACTTTATAACATGCAGAGAAAATTATGCACCACTTAAGTAATACTGTTAAGAAAAATATTTGTTTTACTTACAGTTAACTCTCTTCCCCTCTCCTGAGTATTTTTACGAATATTAATGACATGAAGTAGGGCATATGCTTTAGAGTCTCCTACAAATTTAACAAAGCCCAAACAAGTCCAATATTTCCAGATTTTCTTGTTCTGTCCTGTTTCACAAATATAATTATTGCTTTGTAGTCCCACATTTGTCAGTTTCCACATTACTGATTTTAGTATCCAAATGGTAATTACAAGAAGTAGGGCATATGCTTTAGAGTCCCCTACAAGTTCAACAAAATCCAAGAAAGTCCAATACTTCCAGATTCTTTTGTTCTATTCCTGTTTATCTCCATCTCCCAAACCCTGTCTCTGCTTCATCTCCAGTGCACTCTCGATTCTTCGTCAAATTCTGTGCTTTTTATATCTCTCTCTCTCTCTCTCTCTCTCAATCATTTTCCATTGAAATACTCGGAAAGGTTTCATGGGTACAGTCTCTCTGTGGTCTTCAGAAGAAAAAGAAGCAGAATCTTCTTCGCTTTTACAGCTGACTTTTTGGTGGACAAACTTTAGCATTTCTTGCTTAGCATGTACTTCATCAAAAAATGTTTTTGTTCTTCCAGGGAAAAATATTTTGAGGATAGCTGGGTACAGCAGTTTGAATTTCATGCCTGCTTCTTGGCATGCTCTATATAATGGAATAAATATATTCCTCTTCTGCCTGGTGTGCAATGAGTAGTCATTCACCACAAACACTCTGCTGTCTACCACTTTTAGTCCTTTGTCCTTCTGCCACAGTTTTGTCAGAATCCACTCCTTCTGCTGGTAAGATTGCATTTTTACTATTAAAGATCTAGGTTGTTTTCTCATAGCCAGGTTTGGAGCATACACATGATGTGCCCTTTGAACTAACAATTTTTGTTGTGGAATACTAGTCCAGTTGCTTATTTGTACTTTCATAAAATTAATACAGTCTGCTCTTTCCAGCTTGGCTGGTACAGCAGAAAATCTAAGGTTTTCCCTACGTGCTCTGTCTAATTCTATTATTTTTTTAAACATCTTTTCTTGTGCAGTCTCATATTCAGCCAGCCTTTTCTTCATTTCAGCCTCTGGGTTTTGCAGTTCTCTCACCTTATCTGAATATCTGTTCAAAGCTTCTTCCATTTTTTCTGGCTTTTTATTGTTTGTGTTGATATACTCTGTGAAGATAGGTGAAGGCTGCCAGCCTAGCCAGATAGAATTTTGTAGATAATTCTGCCATTTGTAAATATTAATATAAGCCACAGGCTTGCTCTCTTAAATGGAAGAATATGGTGTTAAATGTTGAACTGCAAAAATGTAGCAACAGTGCACTCTGCTGTAAGAAAGCTGATAAGTCAAGCATTTCATGACTGATTTTGATCTCAGGGCTCGGGGCCGAGATGTCTGGATGAAGGAATTATGGCTACTGTTTTGAGACCATAGTTAATTGCTAGAATTTGCATATAATATGTATTTTATTGTTCTGGCTTCCTGACCAGCTGCAAGATCAAAAGGGCTGTTACACTCTGAGCTTCTGTTAGCCCAGGAAACAGAAAATAATGATGTAATCTGAAATGAGTCAGTGGTACTATGTTATCAATTTAAGGACAGAGAGACTCAGAGCATTTAGCATTTGTCTTGAGAACATCCAACATCACCAGCACTGTCTTGCTCGATATGTAAGGTTATTTTAGAACTGTGTTTTCTTTTAGATATAGCTAGGAAATAGGAAGATTAGATTAGTTTTTTTCTGTACTGATGTCATAACTTTTCTACTGTATTATTTTAGTAAAAACAAAATGAAAACTCCAGCAAAGCTAGAACTTCCACTGAGTGACCACCCAAACCTCTTGTATCAGAGGCACATGGAATATATGCAAATGACCCTTATGAACATCAGGTGTTTCAGCTAATTGGCGATTCTGAATGCCCATGACTTGATTCGTCATTTTAATGGACAATTTCAGGCCAATAAAGCCAAACCCCACTAGCTGTGGATATGCATATTTCGTCCATGTTATGACCTCACCAGCACAGCACAAGCAGAGTATTTTATTGTATTGACTGTATTATTTTAAGTATTTCTCTGCGATCTCTAAACTCTTGACTAGCACTGTGTAGTAAGAAGTATTGTCTTGTGTTTTTATTATTATTTATTATTAAATATTTTTAAACCTTTCAACTGTGGCTGTTTGTGTAGAGATAATTTAAGCTCTAGAGTACATTGCGTGTATATAGTGATACTGTCCAAGTCACTCCAATAAGCTTTGCTGTTCAGTCACACTTACCATTTTGATAATAATATTGCACAGTAATAATTGGACACCCTTTGATACGGGTCTTTTTAGTAGCTGATAAATATTAGCGGGTGGTGGCAGCTGGTACTACCTTTTAGACTGGGAAGAAAGGGGGCACAGCTGGAGAACCTGTGTCAGCCTTCCCCAGGAGTGTCTGTGTGGTTGTATATAACTCTTATCTCAAAGTGTGTGTGTGTGTCAGCTACTTGGGCTGTGACACAAAGCAGTGGTTGGACAGAGAGGGTGCTAAAGGTTTTAGTTTGCCCACTAGGCTGAGATCTGGACCCTATAGTTGTGCCAGTGGGGAGTCTTATTGGGGATCTGGAGAGAAAGGGAGAAACCAGCCCCAGGCTGACTGTGGTCTCTGTTTGCTCTTAAGGGAAATTGTACTTTATTGTGTGTGTATTTGTTATCCTTCCCTATGTGGATGCCCCTCGCTGGTGTTAGTGGTGAGGATTGAGGCTCCTTGACTGCTAGGCCAGGGCACGGGTGTCACATACTCCATCAGTGTTTCATTTATTTTAGCAGGTCTGTGTGCAGCTGCTTTATACTTTCCTCTAGGTTACTGGAAGTCATGTCTGGAACTTGCATTGCTTCTTTCTAAACAACTGCTGTACTTTTCCCAGTCTGTGTTTTTTCCTCAAATTTTGTAGCCAATTTTCCTTTTCCCTGGCATCTAGGCAGTGCACTTACTAGTCAGTTACTGAAATTTACCCAGAAATCTAGGTCCACTGGCTTTGTCTGCTAAGTTTCTGTTTTCAGCCTGGGAGAGCCAGAATTAAACTGTTACTCAATGTGCAGCCATCCTGGAAGTTCTAAGCTGCTTTCTAGTTGAAGCATTTTGAGTATATAGCCCATGGGCTCTTACTGTTTTCAGCTCAGGGGAAAAGGCAGGCAGTAGCATAGCTAGGGTGGGCCAACAGAGAGGTAAACTAACTGCCCTAGTGCAGTGTTGGGAGATGGTGCTATGAGCTGATCCCGATCTCTAATGCAATACCGGCTTTTAAAAGCTGGTAATGCATTTGTGGTCAAACCTGAACACTGTAGTGCTCAGGTATGGTCTAAACTATAGCAAGCAGTTTTCTACAGTGTAAAAGTAACAGAAAAAGAGTCTTTTATTTAAACTAAAACCTGAGCTCTGTATCACTCTGTGCAGGCAGAGTATATACTGTGGAAATGGTCTGCTACATTTGTAGAAAACAGTTTAAAAGAGGAAATGTGTGCTTTTGTTGTTTTTTTCCCAGCTAAAACATGAGTACTGTGTTGCTCCATGCAGGTAGGGTATAAACTGTAGCAACTCTTTGCTACATTTGTAGCAAGGAGTTTAGTTTAAAAGAAGAAATTCATGTATTTTTTTAAATTGTATTCAAGTAAGGTCAGGGACAGAGCACAGAAACAGGACCTGAATGGCTGGGCAGAAGGGTATGTGTGTGAGTGTTGTGCATCTGGCCACCTGTAGAAGGAAGTTTTTTTTTCCCCCTTTAATGGAAGAGCTGTAGAGGGGTCTCTAACAAGCTGATCACAGTGTAGCTTAATACAGTACAGTGTTTTTGTTTTCCTTTTCACTTGAAGAGCTGAGGGGATAGAGCACTGGTTCATGGTACTGCCGGCACAGGGCTCTGGTTGACCCGACTATGCTTCTGGGGACAGCTGTCCATTTACTTATGCAGCCTTTGAAAAAGTCTATACAATTGACTCCAACCACCTTCTCAGAGATAGCGGAGAATATGACACTCTCTTCCCAATAAGTCTTCAAATTCAATTATTTTTTGCTCGATGCCTTCCTGGTACACTTCATTTCATGGCATTTTTTCCTTTTATGTCTTTTTCTGACTTCTGAATCATGGCCAGCTCACTTACCCATCTGTTTTGTGCTTTATCTATTTTTTTCTATTTTCTCTTGCTGGATTTTATGTATTCCTACAGAGTTCAGGCAATTCTGAATACTTTGTATAATGTACAAATTATTTTTTCCACCAATGAAGCAAATGCCATGCTTTCTGTTAACAGCACTGTCCTCTCAATAGTTACAAGGTCAGTCAAATGATTTCTCCTTTGTTGCTTTTCTTTTTTCTTTCCCTAGGTTACTGTTTTTCTTCAGGTTACCATTCTGTTTCCTGGAGGTTATTTAGAAAGTCCTTAGTAACAGCCTGAGATTAAATGTTACTTTAAAAAAGCACTAATTACTTTTTTTTTTTAAACTTACTTTTGCTTATCATCCAAAGAGGGTTGTCTTTACCCTGCTAATTAGCTAATCACATATCCAATGCAATGCTGTTGTTAACAAAAAAACAAAAACAAACAACCAAAAAAACAGCATTCTAAAAGTTATCAACAGGCTTTTGATCAGCACATATACTAAATTTATGTACTCACCATAACTAGGCATGTGTTGTCCATTTTCATTTGTCCTTATATGGGTTACGGATACAATCCTCGTATGTGACTCAGCCACATTCTACATTCTTAGGATCCAACTCTCAAGCTCCTCCCTCTACCCATAATGCCCTAGTCCATCCACAATACCTCAGTTTGAGTTTGCTGCCACAAAGATTTCAGTGCAGAATAGAAAATTAGAACAGGGCTCAAACCCAGAACTACAGGTTCCCAAAATAATAATCTATCAGGTCACTCCAGAAGATGACAGGAAGGGGGAGATGAGGAAGAATGAAAATGAACAACACAGATGCCCAGTTATGGTGAGTACATAACTTTAATCTCATGCTGTCCTTTTCTTTCTTCCTCAATGTATGGGACAGAGTTCCCAGCTATATAAGTCTTTGGTGGCCCTCATGGAAGGATATTCCATAGAACTGCTGAACCAAAGGAAGCTCTGCTTCTGGAAATTAAGTTAAATTTGTAATGAGTAATAAAAGTATGAGCATTAGACTATGTGGCTTCTGCACAAATATCATCAACAGAAGTTGTAGACAAAAAGGCAGATGAGGTGGCCATGTATCTAACAGAATGGGTCTTAGGTGGTTTTGGTAGGGAGCGGCCTTGCTGAGAATTCTTCTTCTTCTTCTTTCGGCTTTTCCCGGTTAGGGGTCGCCACAGCGGATCACCTGTCCGCTCATGATTGGCAGTGGAGTTTTACAGTGTCGAGTTGCCAGCCCGGTGCCCAACCTTCCACAGGAGGCACAGAGGTCTTGCTGAGAATAAATCCAGAAAATGCAATTAGTTATCCACATGGACAATGTAACTTTAGAAATTGGACAACCCAGCCAACTTTGTGAAAAAGAAACAAATAGCTGGCCTGTTTTTCTGAATTCTTTAGTTCTATGTAAGTGGAAACACAACTGTCTATGCACATCCAAAAGATGTAGCATGCATTCTCCTTTATTTGAAAATTTTGGAAAGAGGACTGGTAGGTGAATGGTTTGATTTATATTTCATTCTGAAGCCACTTTTGGTAGGAAAGGATTGGTTCATAAAATAACCCTGTCTTTATGAAAAGCAACGTATGGAGCATATGATGAAAGAGCCCGGAGTTCAGAAATCTTTTTAGCAGATCTAAAAAGGCTGTTTTACAAGACAAGAATTTTAAGTCAAGTTTTGCTGAAGGTTCAAAAGGTTGCTTAGTTAAACCTTGCAGTACTACTGTCAAATCCCAGGGTGGTGATGGATCATTTACTGGAGGTCTGAGCAGGAAGGTACCCTTCAGGAAGGCCTTACATAATTTGGAAGCAGTCAGGGAAGAAGCATTGTCTCTTGAGTGAAAGTTTGATATGGCTGCCAGCTGTACTTTGACTGTGGAAAAACTAGCACCTTCTTTAAAAAGAGAAGCTAAAAACTGTAAAATGGAAGAAACAGCAGCATTAAAGGGATCAATGTCATTTTTCAAGGCCCAAATTGAAAATCTTTTCCATTTGCTCTTGTAAATCCTCTTAGTGGAATCTTTCTGTGATGACAAAAGAATATTATGAACTGAGGAAGAGAGCCTGGGCTGTCTAGCCATCAATAGAATTGGAGAAACCATGCAGTTAATTTGAGGGCTCGAATATTGGGATGTTTTATCCCCGAGGGATGTGACAGGAGATATGGACTGGGGTCCAGTACCCAGGAAGAATAAAGAAGATGAGACCAAAGGAAGGGGAACCCCACCTGGCGAGGCCAAAAGAGGGCAATGAAGATAGCCAAGCTCTTCAACCAGCTGGCTTTGTGTAAGAATTTTGGAATTAGAGGTACTGGGGATAAGTGCAATGGAGGCCTGAGGGCCAAACGTGGTTTACAGTATCTCTTGCTGATGCCCTTGGGGAGGGGGGGGATCAGGGTAAAATACCTGCTGCATTTGTTGCTGTGGGGAGAGGCAAAGAGGTCGCTGCAAGGTTGACCCCAATGACAAAAATATTTCCTCTGCCACTGATTGCCAATGACAAAAATATTTCCTCTGCCACTGATTGATTGAGAGGCATTGAACTGCACCTGCTGAGTTTGACCACTAGTATTTTGGATTTCCCTAGGATATACGTTGCCACTAGAAAGCAGATGGAGGACATTGCCCACTGCCACACTCTCATAGCTTCTCAGCATAGGGGGTAAGATCGAGTTCTGCCTTGTTTGCTGATACCAGACTACAGACATGTTGTCAGTTTGAATCGCAATGGTCCCTAGAGGGAGAACATCTTGAAATGCCTGGAATGCTAGAAGGACTGATCTCATCTTTAGGACAATGATGTGCAAATTGGTCTCTTGGGGGGACCACATACCTTTGACCATCCTTTCCAAAAAATGTCACACCCCACCCCAGTTGGGAGGCATCTGTTGTTACTGTGGCTATGGGAGAAAAAGAACAAAGGGGTGACTGATGAAAGTTTTGTTCAAATGGATCCACCATTGAAGATGGTCTCTGCATACCTGAGTGAGTTTGACTGGATAAGAAAGAGGCTGTCAAAGGACAAACTAATGAACAGCAAGAGCCTACTGCAGAACATGCATATAGTAACGTGATAATTGAACTAAAACTATAGATGCTGTCATAGACCCTAGAGCCTGCAGAACTAGTCTGGAGGGTGGACCAGGATGAAAAATGACTTGTTGAACCTGGGACTTGAGTATGGACAAAAGATGTTGCGGTAGAGAGGCAGTCTGACTTATAGTATTCAGATGAGCACAAATGAACTCCAGGTTCTAAAGCGGTAGAAGCTTTGATTTGGGCATATTGCCTGTAATGCCAAGAGACTGGCTAATTTGGAGCAAATAATTCCTGGCCTGTTCTAAAAGATACTTGGTTGGAACTGTGAGAAGCCAATCGTCTAAGTAAGGAAACACCCAGAATCCTTGCAGTCTCAAATAAGCTGCTACCACTGCAATACATTTGGTAAACACTCTGATTGCTGTAGTGAGTCCAAAGGGCAGGGCTCTGAATTGATGGTGACTGGCTCCCAGCCAAAAGAGCAAATGTCTTCTGGATTGTCTGTCTATTTTTATGTAATAGTATACATCCTGAAGACTGATCGAGACCATCCAATAGTCCTTGTACAAGAGAGGTACGATGGACTGAACCATGACCATTCAGAACTTTGACTTCTTCAAATATTAATTCAGGTTACTTAGATCTAAAATCAGTCTCAGGCCCCTTGTCTTTTTTGGCATTAAAAAGAACCCTGAATAAGTTTCTTGAGCTGCAGCTTCTCTCTGACTGGGTGGAATGTTGGGAAGTTTGTTTCTTTGGGGGGTGGTGTTTGGAAAAATGGTATAAAGTAACCTCTGGATATTATTTTTAGCAGCCAAGAGTCTTTGGTTATAGTAACCTAGGCATCTGGGTGCAAGGACAAACATCCCCCGACTGCCTCTAGTTAAGCAGTCAGGCAGCACTTTAGGAATGCTGAAAAGTTCTATTCAGAAAGGAATGTTGAAAACCCAGATTTTGTAGACCTTCCTGCACTGAGACCAGCATCATCCATTCAAACTACCTTCTCTGCCTCTGATGGAATAATGTCTGTGTGAATCCTGGAAAGATCCCTGGGATTTGCAGAACCACATTTCCTTGCCTCCACTTTGATTCCTCGAAAAGGATCAATGAGGGTTAGAAAAGCAAATCCCTATGGCAGACAGGGTCTTTCCTTCCTGTTCGTCGCAGGAAAGTGTTCCTTTCACAGAGGGGTCAAACAAAGAAGTTCCATCAAAGGGAGCACTGATAAAAGAAGATTTGAAAGGCATCACAAAGCCTCATCCAGGCATGTCTCCATATGGCAATGCCTTAACCAGCAGCTCGTGAGGTATGTTCTGCAGCACTCATTTGATATAGATAAAAAAGGATGATGTCTTATAATCATCTGGAGATATTGACTCTGAGGGAGACTTTGAGAGTTCCTTAATCAAATCCCTTTGTATTCTAGTAAAGTGTGCTACATAGTTCAGTGACTGAAAGGCAAAGGGTGCTGATGCAAATACACACTTTCCAATTCTGTCCAACACCCTAGAGTCTCTGTTAGGGGGCTGTATAGAAGAGCTCTGTTCTGTAACCTCCTTCTTTGTGGCTGCTGCCACAACCATCGCATCGACAGGGACACCTTTGCTCCAATGTGACCTCTCTTTTGAAGGAACTAAAATTCTTTCCAATCAACGAGGGAAAGGTTCAACAGAATCCACCTCCTTCTATGCCTAGTGAGAGACTAAGTTGATAAGCTCATTGGCTGGGGGGGGGGGGTCACTCAAGATGTAGATGTTCCAGAACCAAAAGCTTCCAAGAATACTGACTCCCCAGGGGCTGGATTATCTGAGGACCAACCATTTTTTTATTTGAGGATTTTCAAAATGTCTGCAAAGGAGACATCATCAGATGGTGATCTGGGGGACCCTTTTCCTTCGTCAAAGTCATTATCTTCTGTGAAGGAATCCATAGGGGAATCGTGCTTCCTTTTGCATGTTCTCTTCCAGTGAACCTTTTCACTGGGATATTCTGGAAAGGTGCCTGAAGAGAGGGACGCTACTTGGTACTGGCTGTTCCTGTGGAGTAGGTCTGATGGGGTCAGAGCTCAGAACCAAAGGGAGATATATTGTAGGATCTGAGGAAGAATGACAGATCAGGTCTCTCGAATAAGAAAAAACCTTCTCCACAATGGACCCAGGAAAGCTGTAGCTGGCCAAACCAGAGCCAAAATCTCCAAGGCAGGCAAGCCATGACTCTGACCGGATCCATGCCTCAAGGAAGGAACTGGACCTGAGTTAACACCAAGGCTTTAACAACATCAGTCAATCTCAGCTCCATGGATTTGACACCAACTCATTGTCTCCAAGATTCATCCCAATCCGAGGCAGCAGAAGCAGAACTGGTCAGGGATACAGTCAGAGTTGAAGACATGACTCTCTTCAGCTCTGACACCAGTACTCCCTGGCCTCTCAGATCCTGGAGCTCTGAAACAGGGGAATGAATGGGTGGTGGAGATACAACAGCATGTAAGGAGGACCAAAAGTGCATGGATCCAATGGGAAATGGAGACGGAGTAACCCCATCGGGATCTCAGCTCTGAGGAACTTCCTCATCATCCTATCCACTTCTGTTTCAGAGAGACTCCTGGGGGACCTGATGGATAAGGTGGTCAGCTGAGGTCTGGAGTGCTTTCTCAGCATCTGCATAAGAGGGGGTGTGGAGCCAAGGAGATAGGGGATCTATGATGAACTCAGGTGAATGAGTTCTCGCCACCTGAGAAACACTCAATATCGGATCTGAACATTTTGGATCCATGGGCTGCGTAGCCTTAGGATCCAAAAATTATTTCCTTTGGCTCCGACAGCATTGGATCCGAAGACCTTGATATTTTTTTGTGGTGGCTCTGAGATTGACAATGCTTTTGGAGACTTTGGTGGTAATCTTTTCCTGTGCTCTGAAGGAGCCTTTGAAGATATACTTGAGGTTTGAGACCCTGAAGAAGATGAAGATGAAGGATGTAGCATCCCCTTGAGAACTAGTTTATTATGTCTTTCAGCAACAGTCCTGGAATTAAATCCTGCACAAATGGTACAATTTGTACCAAAGTGTGCTACTCCTAAACAATAAATGCACTCCCTGTGAGCATCTGACTTCAGGGGATTTTGTGTCCACAGGAAGTGCATTTCTTGAAATCTGTAGGTTTCTCAGCCATGACACTATAAATAAAAGGTAATAAGAAAAGGATTTTCTTTTTAAGCTATAAAATATATAAAGAAATTACCAACAATGGTAGTTAGAAATACTCCGTTAAAAAGGGCAGGAAATAAGGGGATATAACAGGAGTATCAACAATGGCACTTGCAAACATTTCACTTTGTTAAAAGTATAAAAAAATTGGCAAGAGAGAACTGGAAACAAGAGGGAGGTAAAAATTAAATATATATGAAAATATATGGAGGAAAGAGAGTGATAAACTGGTACACTTATGCCTACCTAAACACTTCACAAATGCTGCAAGAGAGGATCCACGTCTGTGCGAGATGGTGGCAAACAAGATCTCAGGTAGGTAGAGGGAGGAGCTTGAGAGTTTGATCTGAAGTTTGCAGAATGCAGCCAATTTGGATCTGAGGATCAGATATGTAACCCATACTGTGAGAAAGAATGAAAAGGACAACATCAGATTCACTATTACAAGGAAGCCCTTTTTCAATACACAGCTTACAGCCAGATTCAGGGACGTAACTGTTGCACTGTATTCAGCACTCACTAGGCCAGTTGAGTATAATAACCCTTTTGGTATGTAGCTGTCCAAACCCTTGTCACAACTAGAGTGACCACAAAGCTTTCTCACTAAAGAAATCAAAGGCCTAAATCATAAAAATTGTGCAGACTGACTTAAAACCTTGCCTCTCTTCTTGGTACCATACAGGCTTTGTGTGCATGGTCTCAACAGACACTATATTATTAAACCCATTACACATTTGCAAATCCAGTCGTACCATAAACTCCAACTCAAAGGCTCTCAATCTCTTTTGCAAAATTAACAGAACATGCTGGAGGGCTAAGTATGTATCACAGAGAATATTACTTTATGGGACAGTCTTCTACTCCACATGAAGCAGAGTACTTCTCCTATGCTAGTGAAACATAATTTGGATGAATGGATGGTTGACTACAAACTCACCCCTGGTATAGCACCACTGGCCCTTACAGACAGCAGAAACGTAATTACCCCAACATATACCTGCTTGGCCCATCTCTGGATATTCATATTGTAAAATATACTAATAATTACCACTAGACTGCAAGGTTGTGCTTTTTATGATCCTGAAAAATGAACAGCCTAGTTAACTAGCTATAGACCCAAAAATTAAAAAAATTAATTACCAAACTGTGTATATACTACTAGAACCAAAACATGTATTGGACTTGGGAGATGTAAACAGACAGCTTATCCAACAGCAGTGATTCATTTTTTTTGTACATCTGATGCTACAGTGAATTTATCACAAATAATATGCACATTATAGGGATCATTGCTGTGGGATAATCAAATACATCATTTGGAACAATATCAAGAAGTGAACCCTACAGGCTAACTAAACAGGGAAATGTTTTCCAGCATCTCTTTAAAGATTCCAAAAACAAATCATGCTCTTCCCCAAGAATGAAGAAACAATCTGTAATGCTTGGAAAAGGTTTGAAGATACGACTACCCAGTAGACACACCGACAGTTTGAGCACATACATTTCTAGAAAGAATGCAGTGCTAGCTGCTGATCAGGTCTGTGGGCTCTTGTGATGCCAATGATAATTACCAAACTAAAGGAAAATATGTTAAAAATAAAGAAGTTATGTACTCACCATAACGTTCCATGTTTGTTGTCCAGTATCTCGCCTTCATTTTGCTGGTTGGGTTCAGAACCAAGCATCGGTTCTGACTCAGCCTTCAACTAAAGCTCAAGAGCTCTTTACTGGCTCGAGGCTGCACTCTATCTCATGAAGCCTAGCGGCAAATGCCCTGATCTCATTTGATAAGCTAATAACACTAGACTGACATGAGATTTGTGTAATTTAGAGAAAAATTACACACATAAATATATAGAACTATATACACATATGTACGACAGGCACCAATCTTAAAGGGCTCCAGAACAAGAGAGGGGAACAAGATATTTGGGCCAAAAGACTCCTCCAAATAATCCAGGAAGGGGGAAGGAGGGAGGGACACAAATAATGAAGGCAAGATACTGGACAACAAACATGGAACGTTATGGTGAGTACATAACTTCTTTATGTTATGTTGTCCTATCTCGCCTTCATTTTGCTTGTTGGGACAGCATCCCCAGCACCTACTTTCTTGGGTGGCTCAAGGGAATAAACTCTTCAGAACAGTGGAACCAAAGGAAGCCCTGTTCAGGGAGGCCACATCTACTTTGCAATGAATAATAAAGGTATGAGGGTTAACCCATGTGGCTGCAGCACAAATTGAATCCAAAGGTAGTCTGGCTTGAAAAGCAGTGGAGGTAGACACAGCTCTAGCAGAGTGCCCTCGATTTTACTAAGAAGGTGTTTATGTTGAGAGCTATAAGCATAAGTGAGTGTGTTTGTAAGCTATTTAGACAATGTAACCTTAGAAACTGGGACTTCTTTTCTGTTTTCCGCAAAGGATGCAAATAGCTGGTCAGATTTCCTGAAATTCCTTGTTCTATGCAGATAAAAACATAACTGTCTATGTACGTCCAGCAGATGGAGTTTATATTCTGCCTTGTTGCCATAATTTGGGAAAAATACTGGTAACTCAATGGATTGATTTAGATTGGCTTCAGAACAAACCTTAGGTAAGAAGGATGGATTTGTTCTGAGGGAGACTCTGTCTTTCTGGAAGACCAAGTAAGGAGGATGAATAGACAGAGCTTGTAATTCAGAAACTCTTCTAGCTGAAGTGATGGATACTAGAAAAAGAGTCTTCCAAGATAAGAACTTTTAGGGACAAGAAGAAGCTGGTTCAAAGGGAGGCAATATCAAGGACGCTAATACCAAATTTAGATCCCACGGTGATGGAGGTTTTTTTATAGAAGGCCTTAGGAGGAATGTGCCCCTCAAAAAAGCTTTACACAATCTGTGAGACATAATATTCGAACCCTTGATGCCTATGTGAAAATTAGAAATAGCAACCAGCTGAACCCAAACAGTAGCAGCTGCCACCCCTTGATTAAAAATTTCCATCAGGAATTCCAGGATGGATGAAATGGGAGCTGTGAGAGAATTCAATTGGTTTTTGTTTGCCCAAAAGAAAATCTCTTCCACTTACTCACATAAAGTTTTCTTGTAGAGCTTTGTGCGCAGACACTAAAATATGTCTTACTGCTGGGGATAATTCTGGAAGCCTGGCTAAGACTGGAAGTGAAGTAACCAAGCTGTGAGCTGGAGAGTTTGGATGGAGGGATGGAGAGACCCAGCCTGATGAGTCAACAGATCCAGCACTGTGTTCAGGATCCAACGATCCTCCTGTAGATAAGGCCACAGGAGGGGGAACCATATCTGACGAGGCCAGTAAGGAGGAATGAGAATTATCTTGCAACTCAACAATTTTGCTTTCTGGATTACCTTCAGTATAAGGGGAAAAGAAAAGGTGGAAAAGCATAGAAAAGTCCCGGGCGCCAATCGTGGACAAGTAACTCCCCCGGTGGGGGATTACGGCAAAAAAGCTGCTGCATTTGGCATTGACAGATGTGGCAAAAAGGCCACAGCATGGCTGGCCCAATTTGCGAAAAATCTTGTTCGCAACTTCCTGTTTCAGGGACTACTCATATGGCATTAAGACTGCCCTACTCAGCTTGTCCGCTATCACTTTGGATTTCCCCGGAATATGCATCGCAGTGAGAAAGCATTGAGAAGAGACTGCCCATTGCCAAACTCTCTGGGCCTCCCGACATAAGGGATAGGATCTGGTTCCACCTTATTTGTTGATGTACCATACCACAGACATGTTGTCTGATTGAATTGCAATTGTCCCCTTAGGAATAGAGTTTTGGAATGCCTACACAGCCAAAAGCACTGCTCTCATCTCCAGGACATTGATGTGCAGATGGTATTCATGATCTTTCCAAGTACCGTGGACAGTCTGTCCCAGATAATGCCCCCCCCCCCATCTGGGAAGTGTCCGTTGTCACAATTGCTACTGGCTGGGGTAGAACAAATGGCCTGCCTAATATCACCTGTGTCGAATGGATCCTTCAATGAAGATCCTTTTTGCATGTGTTGGTTATCAAAATATGGGCAACTCCTGCATGGACCACTGAGTGAAGAGAAGCCATTGTAGTATCCTCATGTGTAGATGGGCCAAGGGAACCAAGGTTATTGCTGCTGCCATTGAACCCAGAAACTTGAGCACAAACCTGACTTGTACTTTCTTTTTCCTCAGCAGGATTGATACCTGACGGCATAATGTTAGGACTCTTTCTGCGGGCAGTTTTGCTACCATGCTTTCTGAATTTAAATCTGCTCCTATAAAGGTAATATGTTGAGAAGGCAACAAGGCAGATTTTTTGAAATTGACTGTAATGCCTAACTCTGAGTTGAGATGAAGTGTAGTGTCCCTCACCCTGATTAGTAGATGCTCGGTGGTGGCAGTCAGGAGCCAGTCATCCAAGTATGGAAACACTTGGAGTCCTAGATGCTTCAGGTGAGCCGTGACCACTGCCATTCATTTGGTGAACACCCCGGGGGCTGTGGTGAGACCAAAGGGCAGGGCTCTGAATTGGTAATGACAGGCTCCCAGCCAGAAGCATAGATATCTCCTGGAGCACCTGTTCATTTTGACATGATAGTACGCATCCTGCAGATCTATCGAGCACATCCAATTGTCCTTTCCCAGAAAGGGGAGCATGGACTGCAGTGTTACCATCCGAAATTTCTCCTTCTTTACTGACTTGTTTAGTGTGCTGAGGTCCAATATTGGTCTCCAGTCCCCTGTCTTCTTTGGTACTGAAAAGAATCTTGAGTAAATTCCGGATCCTGATTGGTCTGCAAGGATTTTTTGGATGCTTGATCCCGCTGACTGGGTGGTATGTCTGAGATGGATTTTTGTGGATTGGGTGGATGAGAAAAGGGAATGATGTATTCCCTGGATATGATCGACTGTACCCATATGTCTTTGGTGATGTTTTGCCAGGCTTCTGGGTACAGTGATAGTCTCCCCCCAATTGCCTCCAGAGGTGGACAGGTGGGCCTCCTTTCAGGAGAGTTGGAATGACCTACCAGAGAACGTATCTCTGTCACCCTGGTTCTGTGGACACCCTCTCCCGTGAGGACGGTGTCTTCCATTATTATTTCCCTCTCTGCCCCTGGGGGAAAATTCGCCATGTGCATCAGACAAAGCTCCTTGTGATTTGCGGAACCACATATTTCCACTCTTCTGACCTTTAGGGTAAGGTCTAGTAGGGGTGTAAAAATGCACTCTCACGGCAGATAGAGTTTTGCCGTCCTGTTTACACCTGGTTAGAGTTTCTTTAACTTTTGGCCCTAACAAGGGTAAGCCATCAAAAGGGGCGTTAGTAAAGGGAGACGAAGGGTTCAGCAAAGCCACATCCAGGAATGTCTCCTCAGAGCAATTCCTGTGCCTGCTGCCCTATTTGCTCCATCAGCTGCATATGAAATCAGGCACATGGAGGAGTTTGCTATGGAGGTTAAGGTTGCAAGCTGAGTCATTACTGTCTCCGGGAGTGCCTCAGCTGTAGCACCCTGGAGGGATTCTCCTAGCTCCTTGAGGAGATCCCTCTGAAGTCTCATGAAATGAGAAAGATAATTCAGCAACCTCAGAGTAAATGCCGCTGAGGAAAACATACGCTTCCCATATCTGTCCATCGTTCAAGATTCTTTATTCAGCAGATGGACAGATGAAGAAGGTTTAGCTAATTCTTCTCGGTGGCCACTGCCACCAACATAGCATCTACTGGAACACCTTTTGTAAGAAACTGCTTGTTCTTGGAGGCAGTGATAAACTTATTAGGCCTCCTCAGGACAGGGTCACTGTCTCTGGAGAGCCCCACACCTTTTGACTGACTACCTCCAGTAGTATGTCAAAAGGCGGGACACTCAAGAGGTGGAGGGTCGAGAGCCAAATGCTTCTAGGTAAACAGACTCATCCTCAGAAGGGGATAGGGACTTCCATTCATCCCGCTGTTTAAGGATCTCCAGGATGTCTGAAAATGAGACATCCTCAGTGGGTGAACGTGGGGACCCTTCCGAATCCTCTAAGTCTGTATCCGATGTGACAGACTCAGAGGAATCTATATGCTTCCTCTTGCATGTATGCTTCCGTGGAATCTCCTCAGAGGGATGCTCTGGAGAGGTCTCAGAAGAAGGGGTCTCCCCTAAGGGGGTAACCTGAAGCATGGACTCTCTGTGCCTGGCCTGGAGAGGTGGAGTGGAGGTTGACACTGGCCCCTTCAGGGGAAGAGCATCTGGAGCTGAGGGTGGAGCAGACTCAGGGGAAAGCACGCTCCTCATCACCTCAAAGGCACCTCGATCCTGGCTCGAGATAGTCTCTGGTTCCGAAGAACCTGGCAATCTCTCCCGCACCAAAGATAAAGGCTCCGAGGCCGATGTTGGTGCCGAACTTACCTGTGCCGAAGCTCCAAGTGGGAGAGACAGGTCTGGCAAGGGTCCAAGCTGACTCTCCCCCCTACAGCCGATGGGTGAGTGTCGGCTCCCAGATCCTTCAAAAGAAGTGATCGGAGTGGAGGTCGGTACCAAAACACCAGATGTGGTTTTCGGAACCGATGGTTCCACCACTACAACCTCCAGATTCTTTGGCTCCGAACTGGATCGTCAGAGGAGGAATAGCTGGTACAGGAGAAACTGGCTTCGGCTCCAAATTCTTTTGAGCTGGGCTGGACAGAATTTTTGCTAGGACCGGTGTCTTAAGTAACCACCGTACCACCCATTCCACGTCATCATCTGATAGACTCCTGGATGATTTGGAGGAGCACACTGAGGACTTGTGGCTACCAGCCACAGACTGTAGTAAAGGGGATTGAGGCACCAAGTGGACAGGCTCCAAAGACGGTGACCTATCTCTTAGATGGTTCCAAAGAAGCTGGTGGAACTGAAGAAAATTTGTCTTTCTCAGATCTGACAATCTTTGGATCCGAGACAATGGTAAATGAAGCCAACTGCTTTCCAGGCCCAAAAACCGGAGCCAATGGTGATTTAGAATTTGAAGGTTGCTGAAGGACTTGGTCAAAGGGTCCCTTAAGAAGACCTCTGTTAATAAGTTTGTTCTTCCACTCCTGCAGAACTCTTGCACTAAATCCATGACAAACAGAACAAGAGTCCTGCAGGTGCATTGCCCCTAAACAATAAACACAGCTGGTATGTCCATCTGTGATGGACATCATCTGTGTACAGGAGTCACATTTTTTGAAACCTGAATGTTTTTCTTTACACATAATGCAGAAAAAACAACAAATACAATAGTACACACAATCAGAATTTTTTTTTTAAATAAGGAAGAAGGGGTTTGAGGAGAGTATCTAACTGAAAAGGACGAACTCTTCAACCCGAGAGACTCCTCTAACTTAAACGACGTTCTGAAAACAAACAACAACAACAGGGAGAGGCCCTCTAAGTAAGTGGGCTATAGGGAATGGAGCAAGATAAACAGCTCCCCAATCCTCTAACTTAAACGGAAAGGGGAAGCACCAGAAAAACAACACAGGCCTAGTAATAGAAAAAACAAACTAAGGCCACAAAGAGCAAACCCACGATATAAGAAACGGAGTAGATAGGTATAGCAAACAACACTAAAAAGGACTTTAAGTAACTTTAAATAAGTTTTGGAAGAAAAACTAGTCTAAGTAATAACAAATTTTACTCAGCCTGAGCCAGCAGAGAGGGATCCCAAAGCTTCAAGCAGCAAACGAGATCTAGGTACTTGCCACTAGCTTTCATGGGATAGAGTGCAGCCTCAAGCCAGTAAAGAGCTCTCAAGCTTTAGTAGAAGGCCAAGTCAGAACCAATGCTCGGTTCTGTACCTAACCAGCAAAATGAAGGCGAGACGGGACAACATAACATATAATGTTTTTTTTTTTTTTATTTACTTTTACTCTCTTTCTCACACTCATCTGTAATCAGCGAGTTTGCTTTCATAACTTAGCAATGTGCAACATTTTTTTTTTTAATATAAAAGAACAGGGAATGTCTTTTGACATACTTTAGATCTTAAGACTTGGTGGCTTTCTTTTCTGAGTCTTACAAAAAATGTTTTCTTGTTTTGAGATGAAATTACTGCTGTAACCTAGTTTGGACTTAATGGCTTGCATATCACTAAGACACTTGGGTGGAGGCAAGGTTAGGAAGCAGACTTAGATATGTACTGGCAATTAAGTTACTGTTCCTGAAGAAACATTATCATAATAAGTGGAAGAACTGGTTTAACTACTTGCTTTACTCTAATGTCAGGAAAAGGATGCTATGAGAAGACCACTATGGGAAGCTGTGAAAGTTGCACTTAAAATAGTAGATGTTCAAATTCCTTACTGCTACAGTAGCCTATAGGCTTTATGTTTTTTTCTTGCCCAAGACACAACTGGCTAGCTTCCAAAAGCTCTGGCTCTCTTCCACACCTTTACTCTGACTGTTGGTTAGTTCTGCAGAGGAAAAATCAACAGTCAGAGTGGAGAATTTCTAGGAATTACAACAACTGAATAACCCAGACCCAACCCAAAGTAGTATCTGAGACATGCCAAAATCACCAGACTGACTAGTTCCATTCCTACAAAAGTGAGAAGCATTTCCTTTTGGAAGAAGAAGCCCACTGAGAAAACAGCTTCGGAAACATCCACATATAAATGTTGCAGAATGGGGATTCTACTCAGCAGCTAAGGTCTGAGGTGGATCTGTATGCCCCCTAATCATAGTGGGCATTTCTCATTATGACAAACATGGCTTCCTGATCTGCTATGGACACAGAGCTTAAGATCATGCCCCTCTATACCTCTAGGAGTTAAAAAAAAAATCAAATTTAATTTTTCTTCCCTGCACTTAGTAATAATATATGGAATAAAGGGAGATAAATGGCAGGGATGCATACACGGACTTTGAAGAATGCATTCACTTCTACATACCCCTTGCCTTGCTGCACCAAGAAATAGAAGATGGGAAGTCAATTTCTGGAGTGGTGCACTTTGTAAAGCCCCACCCAGATATGGTCTCTCTATCCAGAGTTATAAAAGAGGTCTGGATACTTAGCTCAGAGCATCTGCCAGCTTATTTTATTTATTTTTATTTTATTTTACATTTGTTGACCGGGCTAGTCCAGCTGGATACATATCCCTTTTCAGTAGAGGCCCGGGGAGAAAAGCTCCCAAACATTAAAACAGTTAAGCACTACAATTAAATAGAAGTATTACATTATAAGAAATAACATAAGCTTATTTGCCTCTTCAAAACTAAGAAGTGTTGAGGAAAGGAAGCTCATTTTTATGATGAAGTAAAAAATAAGCACCTTTGCACTGTAAAGCTGCTGCACCCTTGTGTTCCCTTTCCACTTGACTGGATACCAAATAATGGCATGGCAATATGACTAGATGAGGAGAAATCCTAGAAGCAGCTGCTTCTACAAGGCTTTCAGGGCTGGAAGCACTGGTATGTGCTCTGAAAGGTTAATTCCTAGAGGGAACGACACTCACTGCACCAGGAAGGGACCTCACAAGCAAAGAAATCTGCCATTAAAACCAGGCACAGGTTCACCCGCAGAAATGTAAGTCTTTATTGCAACCCCCTTTTTTCCATTTTCTACATGGGGTCCAGGTGTCATGTCAACTGTCACCATTTCTCTCTGTTCAATGTCACTCCCTTACCACCTTCAACACTCATGCCTGACTGTTGCAGGTCTTCTGTCACACAATCCATTCTCCTCTTTGCTGGCTGCCCTCATTTCCTCTTGCCTCCTTCCTGTCTGTCCCAAATCTTTTTCATCAGATTGTCTTCTGCTTTTCTGCACATGTGCCAAAACAACCGTAATCTGTTCTTTTTCACCTTTTCTGCAACTGGAGGTACTTTGATTTCAGCTTTTATCTCCTCATTTCTTTGTCTGTCCTAAAGTGTGCATCCTACCACCTGTCTCAAGAACTTCATTCTCCATCAGCTCTAGCATCCTCAATTGCTCTGCTTTTATTCCCCAGTTTTTTTGCACAATACAGCAGCACGGGTTGTAAAACTGTTTTATACACATTGCTTTTCAACTTCTTTGGCATTCTTCTGTCATATACTACAGCTGACCCTCTGGGCTAGTTGGCTGCAGCTCCTCTGATGCTGCTTTGACTGCTCATTCAGACTTCTCTTCTCCTCAACCACCCCCCAGATACTTGAAACTGTTAACCTATTCCACTATTTTCCCCTTTTATCTCAATTCTATGCTTCTTCCGATTTTCCCCATTTGCTACTTTTTCAACTGTCTTATCTGTACTCAGCTTCATCAATGTCACTTATCCTTTGCTGACATTCTTGTTCAGAATCTCCCTGTAATGTCACATTACCTGCAAACAGCAACTGTGATGATTTGTCTCCACCAGCCTGTTTGCTAATGTAGTCCATCACCAGCATGAACAGCAGTGGGCTAAGAGCTGAACCCTGATGCACACCCACTCCCACTGGGAACCCCTCTGTGAGACCAAACACTGTTTGTTCTTGAGTCATTGGGTCCTTGTACATAGCTTGCACTAATTCTACTAATGTTTCTGGGACTTTGAACCATTGCAGGGCTGCCCAAATCAGCTTTTTTGGGACCTTGTCATATGCTTTCTCCAAGTCTAGGAATGCCCAGTTGGACTCTATCTGTCTCACGGCAAACATAGGTTAGTTGTGCTGCATCTTGATCTGAATCCAAACTGCTCATCTCCCATCTTACTTTCTACTGCTTTGCGTATTCATTTATCGATCACTCTCTCCAAAACTTTCATGCAATGTGACAGCAGTTTAATACCTCTGTACTGCCCACAGTTGTGAATGCCCCTTTGTTCCTAAATACTTGCATTAGTATGCTGTTTCTCCAGTCATCTGGGATATGCTTTTCTCTCCATACAGTTATGAATAGCCTCAGAAACCATTTCTCCCCATCTTACCCAACGTTTTTATCATATCTGCTATGATCTCTTCTGAGCCTGCTGCTTTCCTTGACTTCATTTTCCTTAGTGCTGTTCTTACTTCTTTGGTGAACTCCTCCTGTTCTCTCAATGTAGGCTGTGTCTAGGGCATTACAGCTTCTGTAGGGTTTTGTTCATTCAGAAGTTGTTGGAAATACTTCTTCCATCTGCTTTGATGTCCTGTGGACCGGTGAGCAGGTTGTTGCTGGCATCCCTTATGAAGGGTGTTTGATTATCTTCTCTATCTTTCTGTCTTTGCCTTACAACCTGATATAGATTCTTTGTGCCATCTACAAAGTCACTTTCCAGAAGCTGGTACAGTGCCTATGTTGCCTTGTTCTTTGCTATTGCAACTCCTTTCTTAGCCTCTTTGTTAACAAACCAGTATTTCATCCAAGCCTGGTCTGTCTTTTCTACCTCACACTTTTTTTCTGCACTACTTCTTTCTTTTGATGACTTTCTGGACTTCTGCATTCCACCACCAGCTTTCCTTATGTGTCTTATTTCCATTACCCGCCACAGTCAGATATCTGTTCTGTAGCCCTCACACATGCTGTTTTGAGGCTGTGGCATTCTTCTTCCAACTACACCTATTCCATTCTTCTTGAGGCACTAGAGCCTGGAGTAATTCCTTGAACTGTTGTACTTTTTCTCTTCATCAACTTTCAAGTCTTCAGCCTGGTCTCTGCTGACCTTAGAGCCTTCTCTGATCATTGCTTGCAAGTGAATGTGGCAACCAGTGGTTTATGCTGTGAGTTGACTGTTTCACTAGGGCTGACTTTGCAATCACTGATTCTACCCCAGTGTCCTTTCCTTACTATGAGGAAGTATAGAGTTGCATGTTGCCCACTCTTGTATGTGATTTTGTGACTGTCTTTCCTTCTGAACCATGTGCTGGCTAGTATCAAGCCATTTGCCAGAAAGAAGTTTAGGATGACCTCTCAGTCTTTATTACTGTTGCCCCACCCATGTGGACCCAGGCAGTCCTCATATCCTGTTCTGCCTGTCCTGATATGTGCATTCAGGTCACCATTACCAACATCAATTCCTGTTGTCCTGCTTTATCTACATAGTAGTTCCTGCAACTCCTGTCTGAATCCACACTCTTCCTCACTATCACAACCCTGCAATGGAGCATAGGTTGAGATTATGAATACTGCCCTATCATTAGGCTGGAGTCTGACTGCCATGAGTCTGTCACTAATTCTGATAACATCCCTCACTGTCTTCTGAAGCCTCTCCCTCACCATAATTCCCACACCATTTCTAGCCTGTCCTCCTGCTGAGTAGTAAATTCTAGATCCCAAGCCAAGTACTTTTGCTGCACTGCCCTTCCATCTTGTTTCCTGGATACAAAGATGTCCAGCCTAATTTTTACCATCGTGTCATCCACTTCTAAGCTCCATCCTGCCACTGAACCTGCACTGAGTGTAGCAATTCTTAGTTCATGTTTGACAGGTTGTTTTTTACATCTAGCTTTCGCTCAACAGCGCTATCCCAGGTAACCCAATCTGGGCAACTGGACATCGGCCGGCTAGTAGCTTACTGACCCAGAGTTGCTAGGCTTTATGATGGGCACACACTGGCCAATAGGAGCAGATCCATCCATCCCACAATTAACATTAGTCCCTGAAGTAGGTTGAAGAAGACCGGGTCCTCAACCCAATTATCAATGGTAAATACCCATACCCATTTGACATTAGTCAACATGACCAATTCACCTACAGCCATATTTATACACTGTTGAGTGGCTACAGCTGCCATGACACACAGTCTGTGATTCATGTTCTATCTTGAGGATACTGCGCACCACAGTAGATGCCCAAAGTGGGTGGTATTTTACGAGAGGGAAAGGATATGTGACCACATGTATTGTGTACGAAGAGGCATGACATATAGTGTGATAGGCAAACACATGCATATTTCTGGCAATACACACACATTAAAATTTCTAGTGTTGGAAGTTTTAGATATAGATGCTAGAATGGGCGACTTGATAAATAAAACCTATCAAGCCAAGATGAGATGGATCTTCAGACTTGGAGCACATTGTTCACTAAGATTAAATGAGCATGTTTCCGTACAACCTGCCCTAAGAGCTAGATCTCTCAGGAACTGATAGTTTAGGTATGAAGTTGCACTGTCATACTTTACTTTTGTACTTCATCTATAATTCACGAATTGCATATGGTCCTTCCTGTATATCTGACAGATTAGCCTAGTTTTACGCTTCAGAGGTATTTTTATGGCTCAGCTGCATTTATTACACTATATATTTGCTTTAGTTTTTATACATAAGTTGAATTTTATTTATTTAATGTTAGTATATTTATTTATTAATATTTATATTTGCATTATACATTAAATAATTTTATTATTTATGCCTTTGAGAAAATGTCTAGGGGTGTTTATACAAGGTATATGTTATTAGCAATTATGTGCTTTTTAACATCACTATAGTAACCTAATGAGGCACAGCATGTGATTGGATACATTGTATGATGAGCTGGTATTTAAACACCAAGTGTTTTCAGTTGTTTATTAGATCTGAAGAAGCTACATGCGAAAGTGCTTATCTATCTCTGCACCAGTTTTGTTTTATTTTATTCATTAAATTGTTTAGCTTATCCCTGCCTTGGACTGCTGGTGTGCTTTTATACAGTTTACTCAATTCTTAGTTCATGTTTGACAGGTTGTTTTTTACATCTAGCTTTCACTCAACAGCACTATCCCAGGTAACTCAATCTGGGCAACTGGACATTGGCCAGCCAGTAGCTTACTGACCCAGAGTTGCTGGGCTTTATGGTGGACACACTCTGGCCAATAGGAGCAGATCCATCTCTCCCACAATTAACATTAGTCCCTGACGTAGGTTGATGAAGACTGGGTCCTCAACCCAATTATCAATGGTAAATACCTGTACCCATTTGACATTAGTCAACATGACCGAATCACGTACAGCCATATTTATACACTGTTGAGTGGCTAGAGCTGCCATGACACACAATCTGTGATTCATGCTCTGTCTTGAGGATACTGCACACCACAGTAGATGCCTAAAGTGGTTGGTCTTTTACGACTCTTCCCCCTATAGGGCAGCACCATCTAGAGTCTGTGCTGCTTCCCACAACTCCAGTCTTGCATGAGCATGAGATGGAAACACTCAGCATCTTTTTTTTCAGAGGTGGGAGAAACCCATAGGGAGACCGGGAGATCATGCAAACTCCAAACAGTAATCGGAAGGAGGTCACGATCAATCCTTGTATCTTGTGCAAGGGAGGTGAAAACCTTAACGATTAATGGTCTTTCTGGCAAACTGGTAGAGAATATCTATCTCCACAATGGATGGCAATAAGGGCCTGATACCAACAGCAGGTCTATGAATGCATAGTGTAGTCAGTGGCTCCTCACAAACAAATGCAGCATCATCATTATTCTCAAGTGTGCAAATGGAACCACGAGAACCATGGCTGTCTTCAAACTCAGAAGGCCCTAAGACTGAAATCTACACTCTTTCCTCATCCAAGTTGTAATATAAAAAAAATTCCCCATCCACATAAAACAATGTTCATCCAAGTCCATTTTCAAGTGCAACTTAACTCTATGGATGGGAAAATGAAAACTTACCCCAGGACTGCTCCTTGTACTACTAAAGGAGAGATGCAGCTCCTAAATGCTTTATCCTGTGCATGGGTCTCCTCAAATTATCTATGGTATGATCCCAGTTATTCTCATTAGAGGTAACATATAACCAACCACCATGGGTAAGGCCAATCTAAAACCCAATGGGATATGCTATTTCAAGCACAAAAAGGGAAATTGGCTAGGCTTAAAATGGCCCTCAAGGGCAGCTAGCCTAGTACTTACCTATGAACCTATAATGACATCTTGAACAACCTCCAGGAGTAGAAAAAACAAGCAAAGAACGGTGCTCAACAACATCAATATTAAGGACCTCCTCTAAGCAGGATCAGAGAGGCCTTCTTCCTATTCATGATTAGCCCTACAGTCTACATCTACAGAAGGTCATGTCCAGGCAGTTCCTGAAATGGGTAACCAGCAGCCAGTCATCCAGGTAAGGTAATACCTTCTCCTCAAAAGCTTTCATCAATACCTTAGTCATGACTGAGCAACAACAAAAAGGCTCTAAACTGCAACATTGTACTGATTCATTCCACAAAATGCTTTAAAATGTTTCAAATTTGGTTGGCAAGTTTAGTGCAACTTCATTACAATTTTGTCTCAACACTAGCTTCATTTGTGGCTCGGTCAGCATTTTTTTTACAGTTTTACATTAAAACTATGTATAGCAATTTCATATTTCAGCCATCCATGCATCTATCTTTTTTCTGTTTCCAGAGCACACCCTTTGTCTTGGACTGTCTTTCTTCTTGATAGCTACTACAGTGGCTTGAAAGAAGTGCAGCCCTAATGGTTCACTCACCTTACAGCCATCTGTTTTCTTTCACTGCTTAATGTTCTGTCTAATGAGTGCCACATCTGTTTCATCTGCCAACTAAATGCATTATGCACTTGCACAGTGAATACTGATGGAATGTATCTGGTAATTCAAATAAAGCATGACTGCATTCGTTTCTGCATGCTGACTTAAAGACTACTGCCACTTATGCTGCCTTAAATAGTTAGAACTGCTTTGTGACAGTTACTGCTATTATAAACTTCACAATCTTCATTCATGTTATTGCGTTTTGGAGTACAAAGGCCTGGTAATATCTGCTCCTTTGGAATTACAAGCTGATTATGTAAAATGTTTTGCTGGTCTGCACCAGAAACTTAACATGCTGTAATTTGTTGAATGGTGCAACTGTTTTATGTGTGTTTTTTTTTCTTTCTTTTCTTAAATTGTGGTTACACATGTCACTCATCTATATTGGGTTTAACGTAATGGAATTTATCTTTTTTCATCTTTCATGGTTATATTAGTTTTTATTATTTTAACATGTCACATACATGTTTTTATACAATTATCATCAATCCAACATTACATAAATTCAATTCCTGCCTTCACTTAAACCTCACTCTTCCTTCAAAACATTCTGCATGTATTGTTCCGACAATTTCCATTTGTTTCTATGTAGTTTGCTTCTACCTTTTCTAAGGTTCAAAATTCTGTTAATGTCTTATGGAGTCTCTAGTGCTTCTGAGCTGTAGTTGTCAATGATGGCTTGTGCAACTTTTTGTTTGACATACTCTGTGCCTTGCGCCTAGGCAGCAATGGCTTGTCTTAGTACACTGCATAAAACTTCCATTGTTTCACATATGTACACAATATTGGGTTGACTAGTTTTTCTTCTAAATCTACAGCTTATTTTTGGTCTGTGACTGCATCTAGTCCAGAATCTGGTCCAACACTATTACAGATAGGCACTTCTAAATTGCATTTCTTCAACTTGATCAACTCATTTGTGGGCCTTAGCTCAAGCTTGGGCTCATAAAAATGAATATAGCATCTCTATGGCAGTGTCACCATTATGCTATTAAACAGCTACTTTGCATCACACATTTGGAACTGTAGTTTATGTTACTGTTATTTTGGTGATACTCTGTTTTAATTGCTACTCTTTTATACCATGGGCCAGAACATTATCCTTTAGTTGAGGGATCCCTTCCTGGAAATTCAGCCCTTCTGCCCTCAGAGGTCAGTGTCTGATATCTTTAATTTCTATAAGATTCATTGCTTTCTGAAGCAGCACAAGAAATAGCAGTGGAAATCTGTCTTGGTGGAAGTAGTTTGATTAGACGTTCTGGCTGTTTCAATTATTAGGGTTTCCCCTGGAGTGAAACATAATTTCAGTCCAATTTGTGTCCTTCTTGATGAACCCAGGGAACAGGCTACTGGACTGGAGATATATTGGGTACCATTAGTCCCTCTAAAGGTGCCGTTTCTCAATGCCAGTCCCAACAGCAACAATGCCAGGATTATTTTGGACTCACTGTGTGGTAACGGTTATGAATACCTGGCAAGAAGGAAATTTCCGTCCTTATATAGGGGCTATAATATCTACATGTTGGCAATCCATAATTCAGCATTCTAGTATGGACTTGGGAAGGGATAGCGGTTTTTTTTTTTTTTGTCACTTTGCAGTGCACCTGAGCAAGGTAAAGACTAGGACAACCATTTTGATTAAGTCATGGGGAATAGAAAAAGCTTTGTATTCCTCCTCATGTATTGTCTACTATTAGTGTAAGAACATTCACTCAAGATTTCATGGACTTCTCTTCAGGTTCAGTGTTAAGATCCTGCAACTGGTGGCAGTTCAGTAGCTTCAACATCTGAAATGATGATGAGCTAATGGTTCAAGAAAGTACAGTTGTGCAAAATCTTACCGTAACAGTAGATGTCTTTCTTTCTACTGTTGCAGTATTCATCATCTCTGGGATCTCCTGCAAGGGACAACTTCTGGCCAGTATAACAAAGCCTTTATTCCCTGGAGCACTGTATGTCAGACATATGCTCTATGTGGAAAAGTAGGGCATAAAGGTGACATACGAACGCTCCCCAAACCAGAACTGAAGTGCCCCAATAGAAGCAGGACCTCCAGCAAAAAGGAGAAGATGTACATCCAGAAAAAGGAAGGAAGGAAGAGAGGGAGAAGAACCTTTCAGCCAGAAAGAAAATACTACCCATGGAAAAGGAGAGAAAAAGACAGGTGTAAGGAATGAATATTGCAACAGCGAAAAGAAGGACATCTACTGTTATGGTAAGATTCTCCACGACTGTACTATGTCCTTCCATATCACTGTTACAGTATTCATAACCTCTGGGAGAGTACAAAAGCTACTGGTAAGGAAGGGAGGAAGAAGGCAAAGAGGAGCCCTCCATAAACCCATAAAGGATAGCCTTGGCAAATCCTGGCCAGGAAGTGGAAATTACATCCAATTTGTAATGTTCAGTGAATGTGTGAACCGAAGACCACATAGCAGTTTCAACAATGGAGATGGTGTCCAACTCCTAGAAGAAACCTCCCAAGGAAGCCACTACCCCAACTATTTACCATGAAAGGAATAACAAAAGGATATGGCCTTGGAAATCTGAGAGGAGATGGTTTGCTTAGAAACTGCCAAACCCAATGCCCTGGAATGAAAAGAACCAAAAAGCTGATCGAATTTATGAAAGGCCTTTGTTTTATCTAAATAATATCTAAGCTGTCTATGCAAGCCCAAGGTATGAAGAACCTTCTCATTAGCAGATTGAAGAGAACTGAAAAAGGAAGGAAGCTGGCTAGACTGATTAAGGTACAGCTCGTTAACCACCTTGAGCATAAAAGGAGGAGTTGTATGGAGAGACACCACATCTCTTTGAAAAAAAACAAAACTAGAGAGGCCGTCATCAATGCCTGCAGTTCAGACACCCTTCTAGCAGAGGTTAAAGCAATCAATAGAACAGTCTTACAGATGCAACGTTGCAAAGCAGCAGCAGCAAGCTTGACAGGATCCTGAGTCAGTCTTTCAAAGACAAAATTAAGATCCCAAGAAGGAGGAAAGGGCTTTCTTGGGGGTCTCATATGAAAGACACCTTTTAGAAATTGATTGACCTGAAATCTAAAGCCCAGAGGAGGAGTTAGTGGCAGACATGCAGAAATTGCTGACAAGTGAACTTTCATTAAAAATATGCCAAGCCAACATGCAGCAATTCACACAGGTAGGAAAGAACCAAGGAGACTCCATTTTAATTTCTCCTGTTCTTTTGGGTTTCTAATACCATGACGGGAATGGACCTCATTCCTAAGTCAAAGTATGATTAAAGTTCATTAAATTAGTATTGTTTCAGTCTTTGATGTCAGCCAGAAGTTCTCTTCACAGTACTCGCAATGTGCCCAGTAATGACTCCTTCTGCAATTCGTATGGAGTTACATTATCGGTAACATATCTAAATACGATTGTACATTCTTTTTTATAAGACTTGTTGTTTCTACTACTATTGGAACTGTCTAGGTATCTTTCTTCCACATTGCTCTCATTTCTGCCTGCAAACCCTGATATTTTATGACTTTTCTAATTCTGTAACCAAGACACTGTAGTCACTGGGTGCAGCGATTTCAATGATCAGTACTACCTTTTGTCTTCTTTACATGGACCACTATATCTGGTTTTCTCGCATCTATCTTTTGAACTGTTGGTAATGGGTGATCCCATGTTATGTAGACTTCATCATTTTCTGTGATGCTTTGTGTCTCATGTTTCCAATGTTTTTCAGCTACTTCAGTATTATGTTTTCCCAATCCCGAGTGCAACAGTCTTGCCACATTATTATGCCTTTCAGTATACAGTCCTTCTGCCATTAGTATGTCACAGCCAGCAACAAGGTGTGCAAAATTTCCAATTCTGTTTTACAAAACCTACATTTGTCTGTTTCTCCCACATGTTGAATGGACTTTGTAAACCAATATGCATGTAGCCCACTATCTTGGGCTGCCAATATTAACCTTTCATCTTTTGGTTTGAATTCACCTCTCCTTAACCATTCCTGCATTCAATCTTTAACAACATGAGGTTTTTCCAGGAGTTTGCTATACTTGCAACTACATTTATATATTTTCCACATTTCTTGCCTTCTCATCTGATCCTTCCCCTTATATTCTTTCATTTTTTTTTTTTTTATCTACTTCTGGTTTGATTTCCATTCCTGCTTGACGCTGATATCTTTCTGCTAGACTAAGAAGGGAAGTCATCTTAGAGTTATTCTCCTCATGTTTCAAAACTTTCACTATGTTTGGGTCTTGTGAAGTCAGCAGATATGTAAGCAGTCCCACGACTACAGATCTATACATGTAATCAATTTCAAGGAGGCCCATAATTCCTTTGGAAAAGGGAAAATTTAGTCTTGGTATGCAATGATTTTTATAAATCATTTGATGAGCATGAAACATCCTTCTTGTTTTTCTGTCTAAACTATCCAACACCTTTTGGGGCCAGTCAATCACTCCAAAACTGTAAGTTAGGACAGGAAGAGCAAATTAGTTTATAGCTTGAACTTTGTTCCTAGATGTCACAGTTGTTTTCAGGATTAAGTCTTTTAAAATATCCCTTACTGAGTTTTATTCACATTTGTTCATGTCATATTCTTAATACTTCATCAGTTCCCAAATATTTGTACACTCCCTCTTGCTCAAGTTCTTTTTAATCACATTCTTGTTCCAAACTGATGTTTTCCTGGTGCTGCTGCAGCTTTCCTGCTTTAAAGGTTGCTTTTGCACATTTATCAAGACCAAATGACCTTGCTGCTGACCTCCTCCCTACAGAGTACCTGCAAGTAGCTGCAGATGCCATTGCATATTCCATACCTATCCTCATCAACAGAACCTTATCCGAAAATGCTGTCCCCTCCCTCTGGAAAATATCTCACGCCATCCCACTCCATAAAGGTGGTAGCTCCTCAGACATATCCAACTATAGACCCATTGCCATTCTTTTCCCACTAGCCAAAATAATGGAGAAATGTGTACACAAGCAACTAATGGAATACCTTTCACAGAATAACTTACTATCCGACTCCCAGCATGGTTTCAGGCTGTACCACAGCACCACCTCAGCCCTCCTTTCCTTTACTACTGCCATAAACCAAAACAGGAATGACAATAAGCTAACCTCTGCCCTCTTTCTTGACCTATCAAAAGCCTTTGACATGGTCAACCATGAACTTCTCATTCTTTCACTAAAATCTATTTCCCTCAACAAGCCTGCTATCCAGTGGGTCCAGTCCTACCTGACTGGTAGACAGCAGGCAGTACTATGGCAGGGCAAACTCTCCAGCCAATTACCTCTCACACTTGGTGTCCCTCAAGGATCCATACTAGGTCCACTACTTTTCTCTATTTTTATCAACAACCTCCACACTGTTATCCCTAAAGCCACCTGCATCCAATACACAGATGATTCCACTCTCATCTGCTCAGCCACCTCCCCATCTGACTTGCAAATCTTAACCCAAAGTACATTTAACACTATCGAGAACTGGCTCACCAATCAACGCCTACTTCTGAACCCCAATAAAACTAAACTTCTACTCTTCTCTCCCACTAGTAGATCCACCATACTTTCATTCTCTGTCACATCTAACAATGGTACCACTATTTCCCCAGATAATCACACCAAACTGCTAAGGGTTATCATAGACAATAATCTCAAATTTGACCTACAGGTCAACAAAATCATACAGACCATCAATAAGAAGCTTGGATCACTGTATAGAAACAAGACATTTTTAACCCCACTGGCTAGGACTGCAATCGCCCGATCACACCTACTCTCTACTCTCTTATATGCCTCGCCTGCACTCTCAAACCTCAACAAATCTGAACTAGGTAAGCTGTCCCATAGCTACAATCATATTGCCAGATTCGCCACCAGCTTCACCTATAGACTCCACCACTGCCAGAACCTTAAACAACTAGAGTGGCTAGAACTGCCCAGCTTAATTCAATTCAATCAAATCTTAATAGCGCACACAATTTTGTACCACCCTGAGGATACCCCCTCACTTAAAAATATTATTAAGCCATATAGCATTCTAAGATCCCTATGGTCAGCCGATAAACTACTGGTCCAAACCCACAAAGATAATAACTCTGCTGGTGAATCCCTGTTTGCCAACTTCATTGGCAAAACCTGGAATTTGTTGCCAAACTATATAACCCTACAATCCTCCAAAAGTCTCTTCAAAAAAAACCTCAAACAGTATCTCAAAGTGAATTAGCTATGCCCATGCACCAACCCAGATTAAGTTATAAACTAAAAGCATATTCTGCAGTTATCATAACTTGTAACTACATCACCAAGCTGTGCTTCCAATCTGATGTCTCTTACTTTTAATTCTCTGTCCATGACAATTGTGAGTCCCTATTAGGGAATCACTACTAATCCATTGTATATAATCACTTTGTTTTTTATAAATGTTTGCTAACTTCTGTGTAATCTATGTAAGTTTGTCTTTGTGGAGCTTTTCTCCCTGGGCCTCCACTGAAAATGGACATGTATGCAGTTGGACTATCCCGGTAAACAAATGTAAAATAAATAAATAAAATAAAATAAAATGACATTTTGATATCATCTGGAAAAGTTTTTACTACTTGCAGTTGTGCTTTCAGTTCCTCATCTGAAAAGCTATACAGTTTTAAATCATTGACAAAAAGAAGGTGAGAAATTTTACACTTTGATGCTTTCTGGGAGCCAAATTATAGCGATGATCTAATCTGTTAAGTAAACAGCTTAATGGGTTAAGAGCAAGGGTAAAAGAACTGAGAGTCAACATGGAATATCCCCCTTTGGATTTTTATCCCTGGAATGATAATTTGTTCTTTATCATGGCTTAACTGCAAAGTGGTTTGCCACTGTTTCATGGTCGCTGCGATGTAGTTTATCAGTGAAGGGTGCATCTTACTAATTTTTAAGCATGTTACTGATCTATAACTTTTAGGGTAGCTTGCAGGTTCACTCTTAAGTAGAAGCATTGTTTTTCCTATTAGCCAGGCTGGTGTCTGCTCTGGATGTGCATATAAATAGTTCTTACTCATAGTTAAATCTTCATGCAAAGACGTTAATAGTTTTAGCCAGAAATAAGTACTGCATCTGGGCCTGCGGTTTTTCAATTAGAAGCTATTCTTAACAAAATGTATCTATTTCTTCTTTTTTGGTGGTCTTTCAATTCCTGTCACCTTGTTTCCTAAGTCTCTACAAAACTTTTTTTGGGTCATCAATAAATTGCTTATTTTGTATTTTTCTTTTATATTTATCTGTGTATCTTCTAAGTTTTTCCATCTGTGCTGACATTTTTAGTTTATTATTTGCTATAGTGCATGATAAATCCTTATCTGTTATAATACTGCGCATTGCTTTTATCATGTCTATCTTTCTGAGTATTATGTTGCTCTGTTCCCTCGTCTATACTCTTCTAACAGTGACATTTGTTTTAATTGCTTTATAGTTTTCTCTTTTTGATAATTCCATGATGGCATTCGATTTCTCCCTGTCCTTTCCCCTACTACCCTGTGTTCTTGTGGCAGGACTTCATCTGTTATTAACTTGGCTGCTCAGTAATGTATCCTATTTACTTCTGTTATATTGCATGAATCTCTATTAACAGTCCTAATTACTGTGTTCATTTGTTTTAACAACCTTCTAACTTTTTGAGTTTTATTGACCTTCTGCAGTCTATTTCTTTCATTGATCTTAATATGTCTATCCATCTCGATTAAAGCAAGTACTCTTCTCTTAGATCATTTTCTTCTAAACTGAAGGCACATTCTTTGCCATTTCCTGCGGGCATTCTATAGAAAGTTCCAGAGCTTCTTCCTGTGCCACGTTCTCTTCAGATTCACCCTGTGTCATCCGTTGCTTTTTCATATGTGAACTTACTGATCTATCACTCCACGGCATTGACTGTCAGCTTTGCCACAGTTTCCTGTTCTTTCCCTTGCTGCATATCTCAAAATGAACCTTTGTACTGGTTTCCTATGCGAGGCTTCAAAGTATCTTCATATGTCAACTGATTAAATGCTTCCTGCTCCACTGGTTTCTCCTTATCAGTGTCCATTGCTCTACCCTGTTGTGTTGTTATCTGAGTTAAATTTTCTACACCAATAACTTCACTTTACAGGCAATCCATACCCTCAATTTCAATTTCTTTATGTTTTCCATTAATAATCCTCTTTTCCTCTTTGTTTTCTTATTTTCTGCACTGTAAACTTTTCTGTATCTGGATGTCTTTGCCTGTGTTTCTCTTCAAATATCTCTGGTGCTGCTGTTTTTGCACTGATTAGTTTTGCTTTCTCCTTTGCATAACTATTGCACCATATTAAATCTCTTTTTCTTTCCCATGTCCATATTTCTTCTTCAGATGTCTCCTGCTCTTCTTGTTTCTCCTTACTTTGTGGACTAGTTGTTCCATTGCTCTGTGATATGATCTGTGTTAGACTTTCTACACTGAATCCTTCACTTTGCAAATATTCAATAACTTCAGCTTCTATTTTTTTGGGGGTCTATATTAACAACTTGAACAGTCGAAATGTGGAGGGACACATATATGTTGATCTACCCCATTCACCGAAATGTTTAAACACTGAAAAGCATAATATCGAACTGTCATAGTCGGCCAACACCACCTACCTGGCTCCATACTGAATACGTAAAGTAAAAGACATGACTGCAACCTGTTTTTTAGAGTAATGGGTAACTTGAGGAATGAAACCTAACAAGGAGAGAGCTGAGGCCTACCCCCTGAGTCAGGCATATCAGATACAATCTTTCCAAGCTGGGTAAGAAGAGACAAATATATATCTCGTCATATGGGTCTGGCAATATATAGCCCTAAAGGCTAAAGTGGCAGAAGTGTATACTTTCTTACCAACACTCTCCATAGCTCTACTGTCCTTATCAGAGGGAATTAGAAGAATGCAACAGCCTAGCGGACTTATCAGTAGACACAGAAATCACTGCTGGATAAGATGAAGGGCATTTGTATAAGAATTTGCAGACACACAGCAGCTTACAGAAGTTGTCAGACTTCTTAGGAGCTGGAAGTTGGGAGTCTGGTGCCAAGGAAGCAGCAAAGAAGGTATTTAACAGAGCAGCCAACACGAGAGGGACAGCAGAAGGTTTAGGAGAGGCCATTTGTAATGACTCATAATACCTTTTCTGGATGTCTGATACTTGGGAGCAATACCATTTGAAATGTTCCAACATACACAGGACTGTCTCTCCAAAGAATATTTCCTCCAAAGGGGAGTAAGGACTGACACCTTCCTCCTCAGGCTTGATGGGCCAGTCTGCAAAGAATGTAAGACCTCATGTCCCTTGCTTTGATGTACCACATGACTGTGGTGTTGTCTGTATAAATCCTAAAGGGACCTGGCACCCAGAGTGAGTGGAAAGCTTGAAGAGCCAAAATGAAAGCCCTCATTTCCTTCATGGTGATGTGATCTGCCCTCTGCTGAGGGATCCAATGGCCCTAAACCTTCAGGGTACTTGAAACAGCTCCCCACCCCAGTTCTGAGGCATCCATAAAGAGTGCCTAGGATGACTGAGAAGTTAGAAGAGGAACACCTGGAGTGAGAGAGATATCTGTTGAATCCAGCAGTGAAATTCCAGTTTGAGACAAGGCAGCAGAGGACTCAGTTGCTCTGGCAAGTGGCAGTGGCGATACCATACTGATTTTAGGTACAGCTGAAACTTTCTCATATACAGTCTGGCCTGGGGAAGCATGGGGATGGTTGTTGTTGTTGTTGTTGTTTGTCTTTCGGCTTTTCCCGGTTAGGGGTCGCCACAGCGGAACTCCAGTCTGCTAATGATTGGCAGTAGACTTTCACAAACGCCGAGGTGCCAGCTAGACGTTCAACCTTCAATGAAGGCATGCCCATTTACGCATGTCTTTTGAATGCCCACCCAACCATGGAGAGGACATGCAGACTCCACACAGAAGGCACTCCCCACACTCCAGCATAGAATTGAATGGTAGAACCTCTTGCTGTGAGGCAACAACACTACCGCTACACCACTGAAGCATGGGGATGGTACAGGCCATAAATTCCAAAGCCTGGAGAAACTCCCTGGCTGGAAGATGGATCAGGGGCAGCAGAGAAAGGAAATAGTTTGAGAGATACCACCTTGGAGGCAGGAAAAGAGGGTAGCACTGGAACAGTTTGTATCCTGCAGCCTAGAAAAATTTGATCCTGAGACAGAGTCAACACTGACTTTTGAAAGTTGACAGTGAATCCAAGGCTGTGCAATAGAAGCTGGGTAAAGTGAAGATCCCACACTAGCTTGGTTTGGGATGGGGCCTGAAGTAAAAGTTCATCCAGACCTGGAACTATATGGATGCTCTGAATTCTGCAAAATGTGACTACTTGAGCTAGGCATCTTGTGAACACCTTTGGGGCTGCTGAAAACCCTGAGGGCAAAGCAGAGAACTGAATATGAGAGGAAGAAACAGAGAAATACAAAAATTTCCTGAATAGAGGATGGATAGGAATATGAAGGTAGGTGTCCTTTAGATCCAAGGAAACTAGAAAGACATGAAGGAGTAACAGATTAAACAGAGTCTGAAAAGAAAGAATTCAGAAGGATGGCACTTTGAGAAAAGCATTCAGAAAAGAAAGATCTTCAAGATCCCGCTTTCCTGGTGACCAGAAACATTCTGGAATAAAAAACACCAAACCTCTCTCAGTCTTTGGAAATGGTTGAGTGGTATCCTGGTCTAACAGACCCTGCAATATCCTTGGAAAATAAGGAAGCTCTTCTGCAGGAGACTGACAGATACCAGAAAAGGAGGGAAGGGTTTTCCAGGTCATAAAGTAACCCTGACAGATAATGGATAGAACACAAGAGTTTGTGTTATCTTTTGCCAAACTGGGACAAACAGAGAAAGCCTGAGGGACAATGGAATCTGGCTGAGAGAAAATGAGGACAGAAAGTTGAAGCCTGCAGACTTGTCAGAAAAGGACTGCTTTGGGGGCCTAGGTGCTTGACTAGGCTTATCAGAAAAATATGCCTAGGTGTCTTCTTACCTCTAGGCAGTCTATGCAAAAAGATAGTTTTACTAGGATAGTTCCTCTGAAACTTGGGAATGGAAGAGATAAAGGTACTTCAAATCTTTCCTGACCTTCCACTGATCCTGCAAGGTTCTTAAGGAGATCTGCCACAGCAATGGCAAACAAATTTTGATTATCCAGAGAAGCATCCAGAAGTTTCGCCTTAATATTACCCGGCAAGGCTAGAGGGTGAAACCAGGAATAGTGAATCATGAAGCCAAAGGCAACAGCCCTAGAGGAGACATCAGCCGCATCTGAGCTGTATTTTTTAGAGCAATGGGTAACTTGAGGAGTGGAACCTAACAAAGAGAGAGCTGAGGCCTACCCCCTGAGTCAGGCATATCAGATACAATCTTTCCAAGCTGGGTAAGAAGAGACAAATATATATCTGATCATAGGGGTCTGGCAATATATAGCCCTAAAGGCTAAAGTGGCAGAAGTGTATACTTTCTTACCAATCCAATCCATTGCTCTAATGTCCTTATCAGAGGGAATGAGCTTAGAAGAATGCAACAGCCTAGTGGGCTTATCAGTAGACACAGAAATCACTGCTGGATAAGATGAAGGGCATTTGTATAAGAATTTGCAGACACCCAGCAGCTTACAGAAGTTATCAGAGAGGCCATTTGTAACAACTCATAGGTTCATAGGTTCATAGATTAGTACTAGGCTAACTGCCCTTGCAAGCCATTTTAAGCCTAGCCAATTATCCCTTGTGAGATTCAAACCCTGCACCTTGTGTTTGCAAGGCAAACACTTTAACCATTAGGCCACCCTCCCAACCCCTATAATACCTTTTCTGGATGTCTGATACTTGGGAGCAATACCATTTTAAATGTTCCAACATACGCAGGATGGTCTCTCCAAAGAATAGTTCCTCCAAAGGGGAGTAAAGACTGACACCTTCCTCCAACCCATAATCCAAAGGGGTAGGCACTGAAAAGAGCAGGCTGAAAAGTCAACATCAGAGTCAGAATCCTCATCTGAGAATTCAGAGTCCCTTGCCCTTCTGGGGGTAGAGGACCAATGGGGTGCAGGAACCAAAACTCCCTGAGGAGGCTTTAAAAGCATCAAGACATTGAGCAAGCCTAGAGTGAAGTCCTGCCATTCTCTTTGTGGATCTCTGGTAGTTGACACCACAAGTTCAGACTTCTGCCTTTTCTTTAAGGAGACATCTGCCTTAACAAGGAGTGATGGTTCGGTCCCCTGCCTAGATTTGATGAAGGCAGCGGCACCTCTTCCCTAACAAGGATCTGAAGAATTCCTTTAGACCCTGTTGAGATTATCAGCCATGGTTCCCCCACAAAGTCCACAGGGCACATCTGCAAGGCCTCCAAGGATGGGTCAGAAGTTGGTTTTATGCAGGCCTCCAAGAAGGCTGCTGCAGAAGAAATAAATGACAATACAGGAATGTCCTCTGGTTTTCATCCACCTCAGGAGAGACATTTGGTGGTGGCTGGGCAACAGTAGGCTCAGGCCTAGATTTCTTTGCCTTCTTCTTGAGTGGTGGCTGTACATTGGGGCAAGCATATTTTACCATGGTACCTTGGATCAACAACTTGAAAAGCTGGTTCTCAAGATAGATGGAAAGGGAAACAAGATGGCCACAAAAGCCTTAGATACAAAAGCCTGACAAATGGAACACTGAGTGTGGTCGTGAGATGTACCTAAGTAAAACTGGCACCTACTGTGCCAGTCCTTATAGGGAATATGTTTTCCACACTGAGATTTCCCTTTTTTGGATGACGTGTAACTCACTGAAAAATAGAATGAAAAGGAAAAAGGAACCCCAACAGGGTACTTATCTTGAAGGCATAGGCTCAGCATAACTAGCAAAGTGAAGGGCGTTCAGACTGATATACAATAAATGCGTTCAGAATGGCGGCAACAAACTTCTGGTTTGGGGAGTGTACGTATGTCACCTTTATACTGGGTGCTTGCACGGGGAGCATACATTTGAAGTATGACACTCTTAGGTAATAAAGGCTTTGGTATATTAGACGGACCTTGGGCTATCCCTGGCAGAAGATCCCAGAGGTGATGAATACTGTAACAATGATATGGAAGGACATCAATAATTCCTTTGTAGTACAAGTTTTTTCTTCTTTTTTTTCCCATTCAGGCAGTTATCTATATAACCCACTGTTCTGGATATATCCTTGACTTAGATTTCCGCCTTGGTGTCCTTATCTTTTGACTTCTGATCGGACCACAACCTGGTATGATTTGCAATTGTCTCACCCCAGTTATAGCTATTAACTATCCCCAAAATTCAAATGCTGGACTGTATGAATCTAAATGCAGTAAGTGTCAATCAATTTTGTCCTACCTTCCACTGCTTCTTTTCAATGTCCACAGCAGTTGGTCTCAATGGGATGCCTTTTAGCAATAATACAGCCTAAATGTTTACATCAGATGTGCTTGCTCCAACTAGTGTATTAACCTTCCACCTGCCTTCCGAGGTTTGGTATTATGCTGAGATCATGAGTTCAGGAGAATGAGGCAGAGACTTAAGTGCAAACAGAAATGCATTATCTCTGATATCAAGGTTAGGCTTGACAAGCAAGATGTTACTTAAGAAACTGATAGTAGTCATAAAAAGGCAGTATTTCTGCCTAGATAGAGCTCTACTGAAATAGTCACTGACTAGTTATGTTCTTTTGGTTAGCTGACAGGCTGAGCAATCCATTTCATCTGTCCATCCATAAAGCTCTTTCCACTGAGGAATATGAATTTGCCACTTGGCACTGATGAGGTCAGTTTCTTCTTTCCATGATAAGCTCATGAGGAGTTTGTACTGCCTGTTTGTCTCTGAGGAGTATCTGCCATGGTCATGATATCGGTTTTAATTACATTATTTTG